>NC_142930.1:16721463-16723963 GCF_046866305.1 Octopus bimaculoides | reverse complement strand
CTATGAGCACTATTTATTCTACTTAATCTACATTATCAAACATAGTTTTGCTAATCAAACTGACTAGTTTAACTGAAGTTGTTCGTTTCTCCGTAAACATAAAATAGACGTTATTTTCTGATAATGCTCTTTCAAGAATAAAGTCTGCTGAGGTCAGTACTACTTTATCTTTTCATAAGGAGATACCTTGTAGTGTATATTTTATCTATGTTTCACATAAGAACTAAATTTGTATCTTCATTAAAAAAAGAATTACCGTTTATATCTAAAACCAAAATATCGTCAAACAGAAACGACTGTCAAAATGTTATTGGTCGTCAAATTTCTGTTGTATGATTTCCTGTTAAATCCTTTTGCGCTTTATCTAAAATTCATAATGGTCGTTTTTTTGTCTTGGCCTTCTCACACCTAATCCAAAGACTCGGATTTGCATTGAATGTTGAGAAGATTTTCATTACCATATGTGAATTTGCTTTTTAGAGGAAGCATGGATCTGAAAGTATATCATGTCTATGTTGAGTGTTAACCCGAATCAGTGAAGAAAATCCATTTAAGAGAAGGCACTGTGACCACATACTGATTTACATTTTAACTACAGACACGATTTTGCCCTATTTCACTCTCCTATTAATCCTTATTTTATATGTTGCTATTGCAACTACTGTTGTTTAGCAACCCCAGTCAGCCTTTAGTTATTAAAGAAGTTCCTCTTGCGATCATTTAGCTATTCTGTGGGCATTTCGCCTTACATTGTCCAAATTATCTTTCCTATATTCAAGAAAAGCCAGCGAGCGAATACAAGATCTGATGTTGATTGGCTCGATTTTTAATATTCACAAATGATAGAAAAAACAAGACATTGTACGTTCTGCGTTCAATTCCCGTCTGTACCTGAAAACCAATAAGTACCAGTAACAGGTTGTGACCATCTATTCAACGGTGACCGTACCGATTTGTTTGGTCTTTTATGCACACACAACACATATATACTCGTTCACTTGTTCTTATATATGTATGTTTGCACGTATGTATGTATGTATGTATATGTGACTGTGTATGTGTTTGTACCCGTATGTGTGTGAGTGTGCATGTCTGCGTGTGCTTGAGAGTGAAAGAAGGAGAGAGAGAGAGAGAGAGAGAGAGAGAGAGAGAGAGAGAGAGAGAGAGATTTCACATTCATGTGAGACATAAATAGCACTAGAGCGCTAGTTGTAATTCTTCACCCTATTTAGTTAAATCCTGATTCCAAATCCCACCGATGCCGAATTTTCTTTTTCACGTTCTTACCTCATTTTTGAAGGAGCAATTACAAATATGGGAGATGCACTTTATATTTCTGACCTCTGTCTATTTCATGAGACAAAGCTGTTAGTACAACTGGTTACCCATAATCTGAGCTGCAAAACCAATTTTGAGTCTATCCTGTATTCATACTCTCAGTTTTTCCATTGGGATGCAAGAGGCCTCTCAAGCACATAAGGCTCAAGAGGGATATATGGGAGACCTTGGGTTGCTCATACACTACAGATCCTTCTTCGACTTGTTTGGTTGACCAAAATGACTACAGAGGAATATGTTTGGCACTATTTGGTTGCAGGAAGTGCTGGAAAATGTGAATTTGGACCTGAAAGACCCGTTCAGGTTTCTTCTAAGCTTTTATTCTTTAAGCTTTGTTTCAAGAGACATCAAGGCACTTTATGTATAGTTAGAGAAAAGTTATCCTATGAAGAGACCCAAACCAGGCACAGTGGAACGAAACCAACTGAATAGTTAACAAGTGTCAGAGAGGGTCTACATGCCATGAAATCTGGGTTGCAATCACTATACACTACTTCAGGGTTCAAATATTTACAAGGCGGCTAAGATTGTTGTTAACGTGTGTACACACACACACATATATATATGTACGTAAATATGTGCATATATAAATAACCACTCCACCCAAACATATATCTTTATTTATTTGTGTGTATGTGTATATTCGTATAGGGTAAAAGTGTTCCTTAAGTGTGTATGTGAAACTAGAGATCAGCAAACACATACACACACACACACACACATACGCACACACATACATGTGAATATCATTACCTCGACGCAGTAATAATGCTTCTTCACTCAAATGTTTTATCTTGTAACTAAGCGAGTTAAATAGGGAATATTTTGAAACTAATCATACCTTCCAGTATATATATATATATATATATATATATATATATATATATATATATATATATATATATATATATATATATATATATAATTATTTAAAATTATAATACAGGGTATCTAAGAGATACCGCCATGCTGAAAAATAGCAGTCAAATCCTGACTCTAAAACCACAATAAATGTCCACATAGCAACAAGGAGCGAAGACGAAGACAAAATAAACCAGTAAAATAACAAGATAATTCAAGATCCCGGATTTCTGGCTTTGCATAAATAATGCTTTGCCTTCATCAGTGGAATATACTCAGCATGGCGGTATCTCTTAGATAA
>NC_142930.1:16693546-16701046 GCF_046866305.1 Octopus bimaculoides | reverse complement strand
AATGGCTTTACACCGAAGTCAGCATAATTAACTTAGCGTTAGTCGTGATATCAAGCTTTATTAATAGTCACGAGCTATTACGCAGAAATGCTCCTGTTACAGTTGGCTGCTCTTTTGAGTTTATTGTTTTTTATACAGAATACATGTCTTGATTTCTTTATCTTTGGTGCTCAACTGTTTGAATCTTCATCATTTAAGTTGTGCTATGCTATTTTTTCTTTTTTGCTTTTGTCTTTCATCCACTTCTAGTTTCTATATACCTGCGTGTATATATATATATATATATATATATATATATATATATATATATATATATATATATATATATATATATATATGTATATATATATATATATGTATATATATATATATATGTGTGTGTATATATATATGCATATATATATCTGTGTGCGCATATATATTTATATAAACACACACACATACGTTTACGTTTCTCTTTCTCTCTCATCTCATCTCTCTCTCTCTATCTCTCTCTCTATATCTCTCTCTCTCTCTCTCTCTCTCTCTTTCCCTCTATCTATCTATACACATATGTATGTATGTATATATGTATGTATGCATGTATGTGTTTTTCATTGGTGCGGTTCAACTTTATTTCTACATTCTTCTTCTCTTCCTTTCATTCTCACAACCGCCGCTGCCTGGTGTTGCTACTACTACTACTACTACTACTACTACTACTACTACTACTACTACTACTGCTGCTGCTGCTGCTGCTGCTGCTGCTGCTGCTGCTGCAATAAGAACAACAGCTACTATTACTGTTGTGGTGATGATGATGATAATGATGATTATGGGGATGATGATGGGGAGGAGGAGAAGCAGGAAGAGGTAGAAAAGGAGAAGGAGGAAATATACGTATTCATTTCAGCAGTTCACTTATATTCATATTTTTCTCAGTATAATTCCTGTTATTTACTCTTAACTACCACTCATGATATCAATAACTGGGTACCATGCCACAATGGATATTGATTCAGGGTACCATATCCCAATTCTATATGTTCGTGGCCATATGCCAAATCCTTGCCATGCTTAAATACCAAAATGCAGTTTAGCAAATCTTTTAACAAGGTCAACATATGGTTTATTCAACCAATCTTTACAGATGAACAATGTTTCCGATATTTATGAAATCGTAATTCTGTCGAGTTCGACTTTGCCTTTCATCGTTTCCGGTTCGATAAAATAAGTGCCTATTGAGAAATGGGGTCGATGTAACCGACTTCGCCCCTTTGCCCCAATATATATATATATATATATATATATATATGTTAAATATATATCTTTTTAACAAAAATTTGGTAAAAAATATAGTATCTGTTAACAATCTTAGCAAAAAACTCACAGTTGAGTTTTTGTATATATATATCAACTTTAAATAGAGCTCAAAATTGATCCGTTGAAAATACTTTATTACAACAACAACAATAATAATAATAATAATGAAATAGACCAATGTACATTTCGATAGAACATCTAGAATGATTAATACATATCATAAAATATTATAACATATTATAAAATATAGGATACTCCATCTCCTCAGGGTCCCATTATTATTGCTATTATTATTATCATTATTATTAGCAATACACAGCCAATAAAATTTGAATGGATTTGAATGGTTTCTGTTTTTATTGGCTGTGTATTGCTAATAACAATGATAATAATGATAGCAATAATAATGGGACCCTGAGGAGATGGAGTATCCTATATTTTATAATATGTTATAATATTTTATGATATGTATTAATCATTCTGGATATTCTATCGAAATGTACATAGGTCTATTTCATTATTATTATTATTATTGTTGTTGTTGTAATAAAGTATTTTCAACGGATCAATTTTGAGCTCTATTTAAAGTTGATATATATATATATATGTATATATATATCAGATGATGTTTTTTTCGAATGCTGAATTGCCGTTCGAACAGCAAAGATACTGGGTAATTATCCCGTATTTCTGCTGTTCTAGCAGCAATTCTGCGTTCGCCAAAAAGATATCTTCTAATTAGCATCGTTTAATACACACTGCGACGCTAACAAAATCAAATGTTCGTCATTTTTTAAAATATTTATATACACGTAATTATGCATTTAGTTATTTTGCGTCTAGAATTGCGGGTAAATTTCTCAGCGAGCAATTTAACTTTATGGTAAAGCAATCAGCTGGAGATTTTGAGGCATATGGGTTCGTGTCCCATGGCTGTCAGTTGACAAATTTTTCCGCTTTGTAAAGGTAATTAACCCAGTACTTCTGCTGTTGTAATTGCAATGCTGCGTTCGAAAAAAATATCTTCTAATTTCTATCATTTAATACACACTGCGTCGCTTATAAAAAAGACATATTAGTTTGTTTATATATCTTTATAAATATTTGTCAGTACATTGCGCTCTTCTTACAGCATCAAAAGTATTTTAATTTTTATTTTTAGCAATGTAGGCTCTTCGTCACACTTAGTGACAATAAAATTTTCCTCTATGGTATTACCTTGCGCCTGTTTATATTAATTTTTAATGTATGTATATGTATATATATATATATATATATATATATATATATATATATATATATATATATATATATATATATATATATATATATATATATATATATATATATATATTTATACATATATATATATATATATATATATATATATATATATATAGTGAAGTATATTTGCCACTTAAATGTGGCTGACCCCGAGGGGTGGATGTTACTGTTGCTTTTAGCCCCAGGAGGACATCTCCTCCAGCTGGCTATCGACACACTTCTGTGTCCTGTCTGTATTTGCCAAGGGAAGTTATCCTTCCCATCTTGGTCTACGATACGTACGTACTCGAGTTTCAGGGTTATTTCCCTTCTTCAGCGTACGACAATCGCCGACCTTCGATGAAAAGGAGATGTCCTCCTAGGGCTAAAAGCAACAGTAACATCCACCCCTCGGGGTCAGCCACATTTAAGTGGCAAATATACTTCACTTTATCGTGCAGTTACTGTTAATACCTCGTTCAGAGATTTAACATTGCTTGTTTTCAGTTTTTCGGTATCAGTGAATAATTTCACTGGAAAAACTTATATATATTTGCCAAGGGATGCCTTTTGCATCGAAGGTCGGCGATTGTCGTACGCTGAAGAAGGGAAATAACCCTGAAACTCGAGTACGTACGTATCGTAGACCAAGATGGGAAAGATAACTTCCCTTGGCAAATACAGACTGGACACAGAAGTGTGTCGATAGCCAGCTGGAGGAGATGTCCTCCTGGGGCTAAAAGCAACAGTAACATCCACCCCTCGGGGTCAGCCACATTTAAGTAGCAAATATACTTCACTTTATCGTGCAGTTACTGTTAATACCTCATTCAGAGATTTAACATATATATATATATATATATATATATATATATATATATATATATATATATATATATATGCATATACTAAATATTAATATAAACAGCTAGGCGCAATGTAATACCACAAAGGAAAAAATTAATCGTATATGGGAGAATATACAAATAATAACAACAGACGAGGACAGGTGGTGTAAATAACAAAAGTATATATTAGTATGACGCTCGGGAATACGGAAAGTGTTTGACGTTTCGAGCTACGCTCTTCAACAGAAAGAATACGGAGACAAGGAGAAAAACACGGAGAAAAAAAATTGAATAGTGTTCAGTCAACGGTCAATCATAATAATGGCCGATCATAACAATGACTGACCGGAAGTTAGAAATTCTTATTTCAGGAGAGCTAAGAAAGGGGGAGATAACAAACGGTGATCGGGAACGAGGGGCTGTGTGTGGGAGGTAGAATGCTGGTGATCTTGACGTATGTAGTGTGAAAATGGGGAAGGGAGAAAGGGAGAAAGGGAGTTAGTAGTTGGTCAGTTGTGGTGTGATGCGAGGGTATTGGCGTGGTGTGATGCGAGGGTATTGGTGTGGTGTGATGTGAGGGTGTTGGGAGGTGGGGAAGGCATGGGTGGAGTGTGGGTTAGGCTTAGGGTGGGGTAGAGGTGGGTGGTGGGTGTAAGGAATTGGATGGGGTGGAGTGGGAAGGTAGAGTAGGAGTGTGTTGGGGTGTGGTGGGATGAGCTTATGAGAGGGTGTTGACGAGGAGGGAGAAGGGGAAGGTGGATGTAAGAGAGGGGGAAGATGGGTATGGGAGGGGAGAGGAAGAGAGGAGAGAGGGTGGGTATAAGAGAGGGAAGGTGGATTAAGAGAGGGGGAAGGTGGGTATGGGGTGAGAGAAAGAGGGGAAGGTGGGTATGGGGGGGAGAAAGAGAGGAAGAGAAAGAGAGTGAGAGAGAGGGAAGAGGGGTATGGGGGGAGAAAGAGAGTGAGAGAGAGGGGAAGAGAGTGAGAGAGTAAGGGTGAGAGAGTAAGAGAATAAGGGTGAGAGAGTAAGAGTGAGAGAGGGGGGAGTACGAGAGAAGAGAGTGAAAGAGAGTAAGAGAGAGGAGAGAAAGAGTAGGGGTGAAGAGAAGTGGGAGTGGAGAGAAGTATGAAGAGAGGTGAAGAGACGTACAAAGAAGTAGGAATCGGAGCAGGAGGTGGGGGAGGGGAGAGATGGGTGGTAGGAGGGAGGGTGGGGGAGAGAGACAGGAGGAGGGGGTTAGATGAAGAGTGGAGCGGAGTTGAGCCCATGTGGCGCAAAGGAGCGAAGATAGAAGATTAATCCCTGTTCACGGCGCAAACGGGAGTCCGGATGGCCCCTGTGCATGGACAATCCAAACACAGACAGGTGTTGCCGCAAGGAGTGGCCGGCAGAACGGAAGTGGCGTGACACCGGGGTGTCATTGCCGACGTTGATATCTCGGAGGTGTTCCGCGAATCGGCCGGCCAGGTGGCGCCCCGTTTGTCCGATGTACAGGGATTGGCAGAGAGAGCAGGAGAGGCAATATATGATGTTGGTAGACGTGCAGGTGAAGGAGTCGGTGATGCGATAGGGTCGGTGATGGGTGCTGGTGAGGAGGGTGGTGTTGGAGAGGTAAGGGCAAGTGCGGCAGCGTGGGCGGGAGCAGGGGAACGAGCCAGGTTGGGAGGTTGGGTTGGGGAAGAAGCTGTGGACCAAGAGGTCCCGTAGGTTGTGGGCTCGTTTGAAGGAGGGGAGGGGTCGATTAGGGAAGATGTGGGAAGTGGAGGGGTCGGACTGGAGGCGCCGAAAAGCTCGGAGAATGGAGCGTTGGAGGGGTAGGGTGGTGGGATGGTAGGTAAGGGGAAAAGGGAGGCGGGAAACGGCAGGGCGGGTTCGGGGGGAGAGAGCAGATGCACGGTCCACAGAATGTGCTCTGGCAAGGGCGGTGTGGATGGTGGTGGGTGGATATCCACGCAGGCTAAAGTGGTGAGCCATGAGTTGAGATTGAGTCTCAAAGTCATGGCTGTCGCTACAAAGTCTGCGTAGACGGAGGAATTGGGAATAGGGGATAGAAAGTTTTGTGTGTCTAGGGTGGGAGGAGGAGAAGTTGAGATAGGAGTGTGAGTCTGTGTGTTTGTAGTGGATGGAGGTGCTAAGGGCGGAGTGGAGGATGCTGACCGAAATGTCGAGAAAGGGGACAGAGGTGTCAGAGACAGTACAGGAGAAGTGGAGGGCAGGATGGAAACACTGAACGAAAGAGAGGAACGAGTCAAGATGTTCGCGGGAGAGTGAGGTGGCACCGATACAGTCGTCGATATACCGACCGTATAGTTCGGGAGTGGGACCAGTGAAACTGGAGAATATTTGGGCCTCAACATAACCAACGAAGAGGTTCGCGTAGTTGGGGCCCATTCTCGTCCCCATGGCCACTCCCGAGGTTTGCTGGTAGATATCTCCCGCGAACGAGAAGCAGTTGAGAGATAGGACAAGTTCGGCCAGACGAATGAGTGTGGAGGTGTCGGGTTGTGGGTTGGGGCGTTGGTCTAGAAAAAACTTGAGGGCACGCAGCCCCTCGTCGTGGGGGATCACTGTATAGAGGCTCTGGATGTCTAGAGTGAAGAGAAGCTTAGAAGGGCCAGGAGGGAAAGAGAAAGAGTTGAATAGACGAAGCGCGTGGTTAGTGTCATGAATGTGGGAAGGGAGAGAAGCCACTAGGGGGGCGAGGACACGGTCTAGGTATTTTGAGATAAGCTCGGTGGGGCAGTTGCAGGCGGAGACGATGGGGCGGCCAGGGTTGTTCGGTTTATGGATCTTGGGGAGGAAGTAAATGGTGGGGGTGCGTGGGGTGCGAACAATAAGGTTGGAGGCGGTGGCGGGGAGACGGGAGGAGAGGATGAGGTCATGGATGGTGGAGGACACAGTCTGTTGGTAGCTGGGCGTGGGGTCGGAGGGCAGAGGGCGGCAGAATGAGGTATCTCGAAGTTGACGGAGAGCTTCGGCCTCGTAGAGGTCCGCGCGCCATACTACCACGGCTCCACCCTTATCAGCCGGTTTTATGATGATGTCCGTGCGGCGTCGGAGGGATCGAAGGGCCGAGAGTTCGGCTGGGGAGATGTTGAGTCGAGATGGACGCCTGGAAAAGTTAAACCGGCCCACAGCGCGTTGGCAGGCGCCCGCGAAAAGATCAACTGCCTGGAATTGGCCAGGAGCAGGCGTCCACTGGGATGGTCGTCGGCCCACGTCAGTGAAGCAGTCCTCGTTGGGTGCGGGTGGTGTGTTATGGAAAAGCGCACCCAACCTAACGCGGCGCACAAAGCTGTGGACATCAGCACGGGTTTGAAATTCCTTGAAGGATGGAGTGAGTGGGATGAAGCGCAGACCCCTATTGAGGACGGAGCGCTCCGCCTCAGAGAGAGGAAGATCTGGGGGAATGGTAACGACAGGCTGAAGTGGAGAAGGCGTGGGTGGAATAGAAGTAGGAGGGGATGAAGTAGTGTTAGGAGGGGCGGTCGGGATGGTGGAGGGCTGGGAGGGAGGGGGTGGAGTGTGTGTGGGAGAGGCAGGGTGGTTGGGTGTGGGTGGGGAATGCACATCAGGGAGGGAGAAGGGTGGTGGAGGGGTTGGGGTAGTGGCATCGGGTGTAGAGGAATGGAGGAGTGAGTGAAGTTTGCGGAGCTTAGTGTCGGTAAGAAATGCATGAAAGAGATGATTAAGTTGAATGATAAAGCGCAATGTATTGTGAGCATGGGAGGGTGACAGAGAGGAGAAAAATATGGAAAAGGCTGGAGGAAGAAGGCGGTCGATAGTGTGGATTTTAGAGAGATTGGAGCGAATGGTGGCCCGCATAAGGCGGTAGGATGTGGTGCGGAGTATGGGTAGAATGGTGGTAGAAGAGTGGAGAGTGGGGTGGAAATGGAGGCGGAAACCCTTAGGGATGAGGCGGTGATGTAAGCAGCGACTGAGAAACGTAATATGACTAGAGAAACGAGTCTTCTTGAATATGAGTAAGGAGAGTCGTATAGTAGGTTGAAAGTATAGAGAGGGAAGTGTGCGGAGGTATAGTTTTAGGCGGTTGTGGAGAGTGAGTTGGAAAGATTTGTAGTCAGG
>NC_142930.1:16668546-16688546 GCF_046866305.1 Octopus bimaculoides | reverse complement strand
CCTTGCTCCCGCCGACACTGGTTGATCTTGGCAGTGCGTATATGTTTGTGTCTCCTTGTGATGATATTGCACATTTGCTCCAAGTGAATATCATTCTTTTCTATTATCCTGCATAAAGGCGAGTCCAAGGAAAGAAAATATGCCTCAGTGAAGTCTATCCGCTCCATGCAATTATAAAAAAACTGGCCGCTGAATCGGTGGTACAAGCATATGCATACACACACATACAAAGACACACACACATGCACTCCTGTGCTTGTTTGTGTGAGAGCATATGCATTTGTTGTGTGTGTGTACATATATGTGTATATAAATAAATGCATATAGACAGAGGGGAGAAGGAGAGAGAAAGACAATAAGAAAGATAGGCAAGAATATATACAGAGAAAGAAAAATATTTCATATACCTGCTCCGTGGTTATCATCTTCAGATTATTTTTCATTTTTGTAAATATTAACTTGAAAACATGTTTTTTTTCTTGTGTTTTTTTTTCCTGTACTCTATGTATTATGCCATTTTTGTGGAAATGTTCTTCATTTAATGCCTTTTATTTGCGTGTAAGATAAGTTTGAAAATTTCAGTTTGCCAATATTTTATCTTTATAACATGCAGTACATGCCTCCGATATGTGCTCGCACATCTCTTTTTGATTCAAGAAAACTGTTTTAATATTTCTTAATATGGAACAAGATTGGAGTCTCATAATTAACGAGTTACAGATAAAAGTTACACTGGTTATTAATCTCAATCTGTGATAAAAGACAGATAGAAAAACGAAAAATGAATCGAAATTGTTCTCTCTACAATATTAAACAGGAAAAGTCGGTTTTAACTCGAGCCAACAGGAATAATGCTTTCAACCGAGATTTACCATTCATTTCTTTGGAGTTAATGCTCGACTTCTAACTGTTCTATGTATGTAAATATATTTCGAAACCATTTCCGATGCAATGGCATTTAATAAAACGCTACCTGGATTGATATGCAATCTTTATATGCGCCTTGAGCGTTTTCATTCAGCTCTATCTTTCCCTCTCTCCCTCTTCATGTGTCCTTTATAACCTTCGAACAGGGGAGGTCAGCAGTGTCCCCCTGCTGGTTTGGCATCTGCAGACTAGTTTCAGGGTGTTGCCCCTTGTTCGAAGGTTATTTATTTAATTTCAGTGGAATCTATAAAGGACACAGGTTTCGTGTGTCACATAGCTAGCTAGAGGCGATGGCTTCTTGGAGCTAATTCACGGCAGCTTTCGTCCTAATTTTGGGACTGCCATGTTGGCTTGGCGATAACTATTAATTTCCAGTACCGCTGCCGTAGTCTCCTTTAGAGAGACTTAGAAATATTAATAACTCTATTTCTGAAAACCAGTGGATAGATTCCACTGAAATTAGATAAATAACCTTCGAACAGATAGTCAGCAGCGCCGCCTGGCTGGGGCTTGGCTGCTCTGCATTGACAAGGGGCAACACCCTGAAACTAGTCTGCAGATGCCAAACCAGCAGGGGGACACTGCTGACCTCCCCTGTTCGAAGGTTATAAAGGACACAGGTTTCGTGTGTCACATAGCTAGCTAGAGGCGATGGCTTCTTGGAGCTAATTCACGGCAGCTTTCTTCCTAATTTTGGAACTGCCATGTTGGCTTGGCGATAACTAATAATTTCTAGTACCGCTGCCGTAGTCTCCTTTAGAGAGACTTAGAAATATTAATAACTCTCTCTCTCTCTCTCTATATATATATATATATATAAATATATTTTAGTTTCAGCTTAGAGCTGCGGCCATGCTGATGCACCGCCGTGTAGTCAATCCAAACATGAAAAAGCAAGAAAAAACAACAATACGACGACGTGGAATAAGTACAGTGTTATTGGACGCTCAGGAAAGGAAAGAAAGAGAAATTCAGGTTTCGAGCGGATCTCTTCATCAGAAATATCGAAGAAGTCTAAAGAAGGGAAGACGGAGAAAGAAAATCGCCAACGATACACACGCAGATATACCAGATATATACTTACATATACATATATATATATATATATATATATATATATATATATATATATATATATATATATATATATATATATATATACATACATAATTAAGGGATCAGCAAACATTTGCTTCACCACATACCGAAGTTCAGAAATAGCATCTTCGGTATGTGGTGAAGCAAATGTTTGCTGATCCCTTAATTATGTTTATAAATGTTTATAAATGTATAAGGACTTTTAAATAAGTTCTCCACCGATAATGGTGTTTACATACCGAAGGGCTTGGTAAAAATTATTAATTGTTGATTTATTTATTAATAAATTAATAAATTGATAAACCTTTACCCTTTTAATTGTATATATATATATATATATATATATATATATATATATATATATATATATATATATATATATATATATATATATATACATACCTACATACATACATATATATATATATATATATGTATATATATATATATATATATATATATATATATATATATATATATATATATATATATATATATATATATATATATATATATATATATATGTATATATATATATATATACATATATATATATATATATATATATATATATATATATATATATATATATATATATATATATATATATGTATATATATATATATATATATATATGTATATATATATATATATATATATATATATATATATATATATATATATATATATATATATATACTAGAATGTTGTATTCACGAACACAGATGGTGATTTCAGTCTCTAGACCTGGTGATGGGTCTGGAGTGCTCTGGAGCAGCAGAGCGCTCATACGTCTTGTTCGACAGGAGAGACTACACATGCGTATATTCATACATACATGCATACATACATACATATATATATATACATATATATATATATATATATATATATATATATATATATACATATATATATATATATATATATATATATATATATATTTACTAGGAAGCACCCACACACACAGAGTCCACTGGACGGTGTAATTCCGTGATACGACTAGAGTCTAAACTAGTATAATTCCGCTTGTTTCTATGCTTAAAATTGATGAATATTTGACGTAGTCGAGACGTTAAATCAAAAATAAACTCGTATTCAAAAAGGAACATGTTTTATTTGCAGATATCGGGCATTAAAATGTGAAAACATGGAAAACTGCCGTTCGCGATGCCGTTTAATTGACTGGATGGCTGAAGAATTGGTACAAAACGTACGCACGACGTTTCTATGGGCATGAATGCAATCTGTAAGAAACATGTTTAAATGCTATATAAAATTACCTGAGGCAGCTGGGAAGCTGTGCTTTGAAATGATAAATGCTTGACCTTAATAGGGGGCATTCCTTAGAATATTAACATAACCTATCGTGAGGAATAAATAGCTTGCGTTATTTACAAGTCGGTGCCGAACCTTTGAAGTCTCTGCTGCTCGGAGACCAACCAGATACTAAACATTTCCTTCGGAATATAAGAGCCTATAATTCCGATTTCCAAATCAAAGAATAAACAATGGGCATGTACGTATCAAATCGAGTCACACAAAATTCGAAAAGCACCGCTCAGTTTTTCTTTTATATAAGAAACTGTTAGCTAAAGTTTTAGATATTTGTCACCCAAATATCCACGTTCAATTTGTCGTTTTCTTCTGTCAATTGAATTTCGTAGTGAGAAAATATTCACACAGCTGATTGATCACCAATTAATGTAATTTATTCGTTAAAGTTAATATTTAATTTTATTATTACTTATTCAATATAATTGCCTTGTCTTCTTACTGCTTTGTGTCACCTTATTTATTAAACACAGAATGACATGTCTGGATGTATGTGTTCGAATACAGTTCGTTCTAGAATGATATCGATATTTCACTGCAATCACTTGTGTTCTTTCATGAAATTGCTGAGAAAGCTAAATGCAGTCAACGCTCTGATGCTGATTGGTTGAACATAGCGGTTGTTCGTACGTGATTTGTGGGATGATAGTCAATAAGCGCTATCGAAATCGAATTTTCTATCATAATTTTAATTTAAAAAGGGCAAATCTCACAAGTTGATCCTGTCTCCTCTCCTCACCCACGAACTTCTCCACTGGACTTTCTACACTCAGGTTGCACCTCTCCTGCCTATGGATTACTCTGAATTCTTCTGTCTGTCTATCTGTCTGTCTGTCTGTCTCTCTCTGTCTATCTCTCTCTTTCTCCCCCCTCTCTCTCTCGCTTTCCTCTCTCTCTCTCTCTCTCTCTCTCTCTCTCTCTCTCTCTCTCTCTCTCTCTCTCTATATATATATATATATATATATATATATATATTAACAGATGAAGATAAAAATCCAAGGCTGTGACAGATTTCAGAACATTTATGAATAGAAGGTCTTACACCTGTTTCCGGGATATCTTATATATCCATTCATTGGAGACGGTGTGAGAAAATGGTTAAGCAATAGTTATTCTAGATATGATATGAAATAGAGAGTAAAGTGGAAGAATGAAAATAGACGTGAGATATGCAGGGATATTGTATCTGCAGTTCCATTATTTACGCAGAGTGGTATACATATAAGATTCTTGTACTTTTGAGAGCAACTTCCAATAATATTTAAAATTGGTTATTCTAAGCATAGAGTTTGTATATGGTGTTATTGAATTGAGTCTTTTGGGGGGAAACTTCAAAAAACCCTCGCTTCAATAACACCGTATAGAAACTCAATGCTTGGAATAACCAATTTTAAATATTATTGGAAGTTGCTCTCAAAAGTACAGGAATCTTATATGTATACCACTCTGCGTAAATAATGGAAATGCAGATACAATATCCCTGCATATCTCACGTCTATTTTCATTCTTCCACTTTACTCTCTATTTCATATCTTATCTAGAATAACTATTGCTTAACCATATTCTTAAACCGTCTCCAATGAAAGGATATATAAAATATCCCGGAAAGAGCTGTACGACCTATTTAGAAATGTTCTAAAATCTTTCACAGCCTTGAATTATTATCTCATTCTGTTATTTTTTTTATATATATGCATGCTGATATATGACCTACGTTGGACACCTCATTCGCATAATCACTGAACTTGGAGCTTAACTGTAGTCTGTCCGCAGCACTTACTCATCATTACCTGACACCTTTGGGTCTTCTTGACACCATTACCTCTCTTAACCTATATATATACTATAGCTATGTTTTATAGTGTGTGGTGAAGTGTGGTACAACTGTCCATGGTTTTAAATGAGCCTACGCTAGAGAGTAGTAAATGTCTTTCCACTGTGGTTGTTGGAGTTATGAAGTTTGCAACTTTTATTTTTGCCATCGATTTTTACATGTTATATCAGTCATTCTGTTTACTCTCGGGTAAATATTCCTGCTGTGTGTTGTAAATAAAAAGGTTATATTTGTGAAAAATATAGCTAGTGTCGGGTATGGTGAGTAGCGATGCACTTTTGTTTTTGGTAATTGCAATAAACATTATATAAAATTCCCGGAGTATGCGCGAGATTTTTATGCATGTATTAACATGCAAATCAGAAACAGTGTGTAAGACTGAGTATGATAGATATACAAGATAGAGGGATGAATAAATACACGCATGTATACATAAATCTAAATAAAAGTATATATTTCTAAGTTGTGTAGGCATATGAAGAGTGTAATGAGGGGAAGATCGGATGTAGGTGGTATGGAGAATGTTAAAGAAAGAGAATGATAGAAAATAATAATATTGTAGACCATGTAAACATTGTCTTTTTTTATAAAGCGATGATAGCTTAGCTATTAGTTCAGATAGTTTGCGGCCTGAGCGTAATTTGGAGTATAATATTAGCACAATAATTTTTTGTTGGGTTGTAAGTTATTGATGACGAAATTTTCCTTAGGACGAGCATAATCAAATGAAATTATCACGAGCTTTGTTTCGTATTACATTGATTTATTGATGTTGTTCTGACGGTATTTATTTAGCATGTTCAGACGGAAGGAATTGTCTCAGATCTTGCTTAAGTATAGAGTATTGCACCGAATTGTTCTTATAGTAGAGAATTCGGTTAAATGTTTCTGATAGTAGCAAGACGAATCTCTAACAGGATCAGAGCTGAGATTTGAGGTTAAACCGGGCTAACTCTATTTTTTATCGAGCCCTAAGAATCTTAAGGCCGGTTACACAGTTTGCATAGCGTGTAAATGATCGAGATCATAAAATTTCCCTTGAATGCGACTCCCGTATGTAACAGAGACCAGCAATTTTGCGGGAAAGGGCTAGTTTAGTACATCAACATCGCTATGTGACTGGTATTTTAGTTTATGAAACCAGAAAAGATGAAAGGCAGAATTCATCACGGCATGATGTAGACTCAGAATATAAAGCGCCCAGATAAAATTCCTCTAAGCATTTTGAGTGACGTGTCAGCGATTCTACCTGCTCGCCTATTACGCATGCGTAAATACTAAAAACAATGTCTCGCTTGTTCGCTTAGACAGTGAGATGTATTAGCTACATCTTCCTTGGTTTAATCTGTCATCTTAAAAAGAATTAAAACCAGATTGCACAATAAATTCTTGACTATACAAAAACCAATGCCTTTAGGTTTTCAATTCCAGATTGAGTTGTAGGCTATGCATTTTTTCTCAATTCCATTCCGGTTGTAAAGTTTATGGAATGGAAATATAATAAAAGTTTGATGACCACATGTTGCCAGATGGTTACTTAGTGGTATTTGACGGACTTCTGGGTTTTTAATCTGTTGTCGATGCACTCGTGAGCGTTCCGATAGTACATTACCTGTCTGGCCAACGTACAGTTCTTCACAATTAGGGCATTTGATGCAGTAGATTAGATTTCTACTTTTGCAGTTCATGTTCGCATTGGTGAATATTTTCCCTGTTATTGTGTTCATATATGGGCCGGTATGAATTGATCGGCATGTACCGCATCGGCTATCATTGCATTTGGATATAGTGAATGCTTGATTTTTGTTGCTGAGGTTTGACCTCCACCTACTGGGGTTCAAAAATCTTATCCCTATAATCAAAACACAAAAGATCTATCAAATGTCATCATTTCTAAAAATAAACTTGGCATCAACTCTAAAAATAGCCAAACACATACTGCTGCTGTCCAAAGGAATTGGTATAAAAGACAGAAAACCAGCCAGTCTATTACAGTCTGTTAAAGTCTGTCATACCGGCCATGATGAAATACCACAAGGTATAGAAAATACGTATTCGCCTTTATATATTTATATATTTAATCCTTTATATTGAACACTCAATATTTCATATATTCAATAAGACATATTTCATATATTCAATAATACATTCAATACTTCATTTCATTGTACCATCCATCTTTTTTTATATTATATATTATATATTCCATATTCTATATCCCACATAAATTTTACAAGAATATAAATAAAAAACAGAGTTGGAACTCTTTTAAATAAGATTATATATATATATATATATATATATATATATATATATATATATATATATATATATATATATATATAAATACCTGTATAAATGCATATATATACATATAAACACTCATGAGTTCATATATTATAAATGTATATCTGTCTATCTATCTATCTATCTATCTATCTATCTATCTATCTATCTATCTATCTATCTATCTATCTATCTATATATGTGTGTGCGTGCGTGCGTGTGTGTTTGTGTGTGTGTGTATATATATGTGTGTGTATGTATATATATATATATATATATATATACATATATATATAGACATGTATACATATGTATGTGTGTATACATACATATATAGGTATATATATATATATATATATATATATATATATATATATATATATATATATATATATATATGCACGTATGTATGATGTATGTATGTATGTATGTATGTATGTATATATATATGTATGAATGTATAATGATGTAGATACCGAAACGTTGAATGGCGAGAAGAGATTCACTAGGAGACTGCGATGAGATTCATTGTATACTGTGATCTGCTGTTAACACACAATCTCTGATACTGTTATAATGTTGCTGTTGTTGTTGAATTCTGATTATGAGATTATATAGTTGTTGAACAGTGATGACGGTAGCATTGGTGATTGAATTCTTCCTCTCTTTCCGGTTATTTTATTGGTGATACTAATATCGTTACGACATTAAAAATACATTATCTCTAGAAAAGATACACAGACCGTTTTTTTTTTCATTCTTTGTAAGACTACTATGACCGGTTACTGTGAAACTTGGGGCGAAACATAGCTGGAGACCTTCATACTCAGATCAACAGTTGGAAGAACAATGTTATTTACACACTTACACACTTAGTTTATATACTGTTTGCATGCGTATATTTGTGAAAATTTATGACCTGCATAACAATAGATGGATGGATGGATAGATAGATAGATAGATAGATAGATAGATAGATAGATAGATAGATAGATAGATAAATAAATAGATAGATAGACAGACAGACAGATATATGGTGTGGTAAGGAGGAGGAGCGAAGGGACAAAAGGAGGGAAGGAAGGATTGAGGAAATCAGAAAGCTAGATAGATAAATAAATCAGTAAATAGGTATTATATATGTATAGCTAGGTAGGTATGTGGGTATGTGATAAATAGATAGATAGACAGACAGAGAGTTAGTTAGATAGATAGATAGATAGATAGATAGATAGATAGATAGATAGATAGATAGATAGACAGACAGACAGACCTGGGTGGATGGATGTCTTTCGATGTCGTCTCCGAGAATTCAATTAAGAGATCAAGTGAATTACTTGTGCATTGAATTAGCATTTGAGATAACGAAGCGTTCCACAGTATAGTATAACGTCAACGTAATTCTTATAAGAAAATTATCGAGATACAGTAGATGCCAAATAATACCATAACCTGTCGTGCGCAATCCATGCAACACTCTTGTATGAAGATTCAGTTCCCTAGTTTCAGTCCCAAGCTAGAAATAATCCCGATAAAATTTTCCCTGCATATTATGTAATACATTGACCTTGTGTTCTTGAAAATACCCGATACTGCTCGAAGGGAATGTACAACAGGAATTTACATTATAATGCAGTTATCACCCTTTGCCTCTCTCCCTCACTCTCTTTTTCAGAATTAACACTTTAGAGGGATATAGAAAACTAGTGATATATATATATATATATATATATATATATATGTTTATTGCCCACAGGGGGCTAAACATACAAGGACAGACAAAGGGATGAAGTCGATTACATTCACGCCAGTACGTAACTCGTAATTATTTAATCGACCCCGAAACGATGAAAGGCGAAGTCGACCTCTGTGGAATTTGAACTCAGAACGTAACGGCAAAAGAAATACCACTAGGCATTTCGTCCGGCGTGCTAACGATTCTGCCAGCTCGCCGCCCTAAAGTAGATGTGTATAGCTTAATAGTATTAGAAGAGCCTTGGTGATGACGTCGGTGGCATTTTGTGTGACGTCGACACCTTTGTTTTTTCTTTCATTTCTGCCCTACGTTTATCGTTATATATATATATATATATATTTTTATCCCACCCTGCCATTTATAGCAAATTTGAATGATAGCAGTCTCTCGTAATCTACGTAAGCCGGTTCTGCAATTTCTTGTTGAACAATGCGCAGGAACGCTGTGCTATTCCGATTTAGTAATGAAATCTATGTGCTGTACATTAGTTCACTCACTCCATCAACTCAACGTTGCCTACGTCGGTGCAAAGTGTACCACTCATCACGTGACAAAGTGATCGCAGAGCAAAGCAAGATGCTAGTGTTTTGCTTAAGTAAAAACATATCACCCGGTCTAGAAACTGAAATTAGGATCTCGAGATCGTGAATGAAACACCATAACCACTAGGACATTCAAGATCACATTGGAGCAGAATAGAAAGAGAAAAGTAGACAGAGGCGACTATGATGAGATGATACTAATGGTTTGAAAATTAGATCAAAAACGTTGAACATTCAACCACACTGTTATGTAAACGATTCAGTGTTGGAAAAGATTATAGTTTATATTCACAGCAATATGAAATACCACATCAGCATATATGGATACGACATTCGTGACTAAATTCTTGAAGTATAAATTAGTGAATGGCCAAGTGCAGTGATTCATAAATCTATAGAAACTTATTGATATCTGCATAAGTAGGGTTAACAAAAAGTAAGGAACAAATTCATGAAATTTCGACTGCTTGTGTAATCTTTTGAAAAATCTATGATAGATTTCAATTCTGCCAGGTGTGTCGTGTGTATTTCAAATCCCAAAACTTATATTCATTTCAATTATTCCATTGTCGAATCTTCATTAGCGCTCAAAAAGTAAAAAGTTGCCTAAAATGTATACGAGATAATAAGATAATAATATTGTATCAGTTAATTAGTAAAATGTTAAAAGAGATGGCATAGCTACCTATTTGAGGAATTGTCAATAATAACTCTACGGGGGATTATTATTTTGTTTTTCATTTATCTCAATAAATACGTTTATATATATATATATATATATATATATATATATATATATATATATATATGTGTGTGTGTGTGTGTGTGTGTGTGTGTGTGTGTGTGTGTGTGTGTATTCCGAATTTCTGTAAATGCATATAGAACAATATATCAACTGAATAAAGTTACAACATGGTTTGGTTTTCACGTTTGTTTATTATTGTATTCATGAAAGAAATTTTTTTTTTTACAATATTGAAGTGTGTTAAACATAAAAAATGTTTATAAAGTTTAATTAACGTTTTCATACGTTCGTGGAAAACATCAGATTTCAAAATGTTTTAAATGACAGTTAAGTTTTGACAACTGTAGTAAAATGACTGACTTCCTTTTTCTGCTATTTAGGAGATGAACTTTTCGAATACGGTTTTGACAAATACACATGCAAAGCGGGTGATAAGCTCTATTGAAGGCTAAATACGGGGACGAGACCGATAGCCGACAAGTACCGCGGGGAAAGTTGAAAGTTCTTTGGAGAGAGAGATGAGAAGAGACCGTAAAACCGGCCAGGGGTAAACGGGTAGGACCGATCAACGCGATCGCGAGGGGACTGAGTCCGCTGCTACCTCACCTGCCTAGGCGCCGTCGTCACCGACGAACACACCGGTGGCGGCCGCTCGTTTCCACGGGCTGTCGTCTGCCGCCTCGTCGGCTCTCGATTTCCGGGGCGCCGGCATCGGACACACTTCCCCTCCGATCCGTCGTTGCGACCCGTTACCGTCGGGCCGGTAGGCGCGCGGCGTCCGCAGGTGGCAGACGAGCGCCCCGGCGTCCGGAATCCCCGTACGCCTGTTCGATCGAAAAGCTACGGAGCTTCGTCCGTATCTTTTGACTAAACGTACGCCCGTTTGATCGAAGAGCTACGGAGCTTCGTCCGTAGCTTTTGACAGAACGTACGCCCGTTCGATCGAAAAGTTACGGAGCTTCGTCCGTAGCTTTTGACTGGACGTACGCCCGTTCGATCGAAAAGCTACGTAGCTTCGTCCGTAGCTTTTGACTGAACGTACGCCCGTTCGATCGAAAATCTACGGAGCTTCGTCCGTAGCTTTCGACTGAAGGTACGCCCGTTCGATCGAAAAGCTACAGAGCTTCGTCCGTAGCTTTTGCCTGAACGTACGCCCGTTCGATCGAAAATGTTACAGAGCTTCTTCCGTAGCATTTGCCTGAACATATGCTCGTTTGATCGAAAAAGCTACGGAGCTTCGTCCGTTGCTTTCACCTGAACGTACGCCTGTTCGGGCTAAAAGCTACGGAGTTTCGTCCGTTGCTTTCGCCTGAATGAGAAAATACAAGTAAACGGAAATGATCTTATCGTATCGGACAGACAAATCAGCCATATATAACCCAAATATTTCGTTGCTTGTCATTATTTTTGTTTGTAAGGGTTTACTTGTTGCACAGCTAATTCTTTTGTACATGTTGTTGAGTTTTATTATTGTTTCATTGTTCCACTCTTAAATGCAGAGAACAAAATCGCTTTCAAGTTTGGACGAATAGCATTCTGGGATTACCTATGTTTGTTCTACTTTGTTCTTTTTAAATGCATTGATATGTTGGAAGAAGTGAATTGTTAAATATGTGCTAGGCCAGCCACCGTGACTGTCTGCTTTGTGAATAAATACATATATATATACATGCATACGCACATACACACATATATGCTTGCATACACATGAACTATATAGATACAAACATATTTACCTACACATATACATTAACACACACATACATATACATTCTCAAATAAGTAGACAAATATATGCATACATACATACATACATACATACATACATACATACATACATACATACATACATACATACGTGAGTGTATATGTATGCATGCATATATCTTTACACAGACAATGTTAATGTGTGTTCATGTGTATTTGTTATCAAAAGAAAGAGTACTCAAAATCTGGTGTAGAGTATTCATTAATGAATAACTGTGTTGCTAGTCGGAGATTTGCGCTCTTATGATATATATACGATCGATTGTCTGTCGGCTACCTTCAGAGTTCAAATTCTTTATGTAGTAAAAAAGAATAAATAAGCAAAACGCAGATGCACGACTGGGTTGAGGACAGATTTACTTCTGCCTTTATAGCACGTAAATTGTAAGAGTGCTGTAGGAATGTACGCAACACGTGTACTACAGCAGTACTATTCGTAGCTTAAAAGCTGTGACTAAAAAGCAGGGGCGAATTATGCCTACCTAATCTACAAAAAATAAGATATTTTGCATTTTATGCATGGTAATCAGAGTAAACTTCATAATTTTATTGAATTAGGTACATATTTTACCATAATAGTAAAATGCTACAATCGATCTCTTTAATTCAAGGTAGAAACTGCATACCTTTCCTACATACGCAGCACGTTACTGATATATATATATATATATATATATATATATATATACACACACACACGTGTGTGTATGTGTGTCTGTGCGTGCACGCGCGTTCATGAAGGCTCGATATGGTTAAATGATTAACAGAAATGCTTCGTAATGGCCTTGTACCCCACTACGTGGCATAGCCTCATCAGTATATGATATTTTCCATATTCTTCAGTCAATGTCAGTCTTGGGTAAACTGAGGCACGCGGGGCTTTCTAAATGGCACGCGTAATTTCACAAGGAAAATAACGCTTGCTAGCAGCGCGGTCCACCTGATGACAAACTGTGTTTCATGCAACCTGCGTCTCTAGAAGAGTTACCTGTGACTTGTCTATTCGGAAAGTACACAGGCACACGTCGCATGGATTGTGCAAGTAATACAAAAGAAACAAGCTTGTCTCCTGCTAATTCAGTTAAGTTTCGTTACTGGAACTTAATTGTCAAATAACTGAAAACCATCAAACCCTCCCAAATTTAGATGTTACAAAACAAGAGTTACTAAAGTGCTTGACAAACCGAAACACGAAACACCCTCCTCACCAAGCAAGCCTGGTGGGGGTAGCCAGTTTAGTCATCAACGATCCGACCACGCGACAGGTTGTACTGGATTACATGTTACCAGTAGCACTCCAGAGCGACTTGACCTTTTACTTTTTTATATTTATATATATTATTTACATTTAATTCTTATTTAATTCTTATTCACACATCGTACCTTTTTTATGCATATATATGTATATTTTTACTTCTGAATACATATTATTAAGGTACCCCAAAAATTAAAAGTTGCAACCTTCAAATTATCTAGCAACTTGCAAAGATTCCAAGATGCTAAAGAAAGTGTCAATCTTGACTCAAACAATCTATGGGAAGATTTCAAAACAAAAGTATTTCAAGCTGCAAGTTCATCAGTGGGATTTAAATTACATAAGTTCAGTGACTGGTTTTCAGATAGATCCGCAGAAATTCATGATCTACTTTTAGAAAAAACAAAGCTTAGGCATTACATTTCTTTCACAGTCCTTGAATCTCAACTCAAACGAAGCTTACAGACAGCTGAAAAGGAAAGTCCAGACTGCTCTAAGGAAAATTAAACAGGAATGGTGGAATGATAGGGCAAAAGGTACACAAGAAGCAGCTGATAGAAATGATGCCAAGGGTTTGTACTCTTATGTTAAGGAGATATATGGCCCCAAATTTCTCAAGAAGCCTAATTTCTCAAGATTAGTATTTAGGCAATGTGTTTACGTATACCAGTGCCCCAATAATTACAGGTATAAACCTAAATTTTATGTATGTATGTGTATATATATATATATATATATATATATATATATATATATATATATATATATATATATATGTATGTATGTATATATATACACACACGCGCACACATGCATACATAGTTATACACACACACAAACACCCACACCCACACACACACACACATATGTATATATATGTATAGGTTTATGTTCATGTTTCTGTATGTCTCTGTGTATATATATATATGTTTATAGGTTTAGGTGTACACATCTGTACGCTTGTTTCCATGCGATTATGCACGCATGTAAATGTCTGTGTAGTGTGTGTGTGTGTGTGTGTGTGTGTGTGTGTGTGTGTGTGTGTGTATGAGCTTGAGTATATGTGTGTAATACTGAATAAGTCGTAACTATAAAAGGAACAAGATCACCACCACCACCACCGCCACCAAAAATAACAGCAACAACAACTACAACAAGAACAAAATTAATCACAAGAACAGATTATTGAGAAAATGGTTGGCAAAATAAAGAAATGAGTTAAAATCAACACATTTCCTTGTGTGAAATTTCTATCAACTTAAAGTAGATAAGAGCAAAAGAGAGACATATATATTTAAAGGAAGAGGCGAGAGAGAGATGAGTTTAGGACACAGGAAAAGATAGGAATACACATACATACACATACACATGCACACATACACACATACACACACACACATACCCTCGTCGGTGTTGTTTGACTCTAAGACACAAGCGATGCTGCCGTGCTGTGTGTTTGAGTCAAAATGTAAACACGTTCACGTTTTGACATATTCATGGCCGAATCTATGTGTCCTATGCGGTAGGTTCGACCTTTTTTTTTCTCCTTAATCGGTAAGGTTGTGTGCCCTCCAAGGGTCTGCGCCATGGTTTTTGTTTCTGTTTATTTAACTTTTTTCATCTTTGTCACTCTTTACTATCCTTCTCCCTTATGCCTCCCTCCCCTCTCTCTCTCTCTATATATACATACACATATATACATACATACATACATACATACATATACATATATATATATATATATATATATATATATATATATGTGTGTGTTTTATGTATATATATATGTGTATATGTATGTATGTATCCCAATTTCTTTCTGTTTTATATGTGATGGCATGTACCGTTTAAAAAAGAAATGACGGATATTTGTTGCTATTAAAATTCCTAAAAGTTTGTATTTTCCATATGTCACTAAATCAAAGAGTTGATATAAAAATAAAACAAAATCATATAAAAATAAAAGTAGAAAGACTTGTTTTGCTTTATCGAAGATATTTGACATTGTAAAAGAAGTAAAAAAAAAAAAACAAAAACAAAAACAACCTACAAAATTAAAAGAAAGAAAACTAAATGATAATTTCACTCCCTTGAAAAGAAGGATCCTTTAAAATATTCTGGTATCTATAACAAATATTGTTTTTTCTTTTCTTTTTTTCTTTTCTTTGATAGTCATGAATATCTTAGAAATATATAAAGTATAAGCGTATGAGAATAGATACGAAAAATGTATTATTACTCCTATACACTTATGTCTGAAGTACCATTAGATGACTTCTGAAAGGTCAGTAGAATCGATCATCATGTACTACACCTTATTGATATTTTTGATGAAACGCTCAATTATATCGATCTAAGTATTTGCCTGGTGGTTGTTAAATTAGAATTATGAAACCAAGAACTGTTGCACACAGATCGTAATGGGTTATAATTAATTACAGCAAAACATTGAAATAAATAGTTTCTCAGTCAGACGACGAGAGGTTATAAGTCCATCAATGTATCAAGTGAATTGAGGCAGGTTAAGTGCTCATCAAATAATGTTGCCCCTGTGCCATATCTTAAAGGCAAGGAACATTTCCAAAAATATCTAGGAGAAAATATTTTGAAACAAAAATATCAATATTTTAGTCATGGCAAATTTAACCACATATGAGTCGGATCACCGACCTACCGATTGAGGAAACATCCAGTTATATCGTTCCTAGTATTCGTCTGTTATTTCTTAAATCAGGAAGATGAAAACAAGGTCGACCTTAGTCGAACTCAGTAGGTAATGGTCTACAAGCAATTACTGACTGAAGAGGACAAAAGATTAAATATCTGCTGGTATTTAGTCCCGCTCCCTAAGTCCGAGTTCAATACCATCTGTTTCAACTTTGTTTCCATACTTCCTGTCAGATAATGAGTTAATGCATTCATCTTAATCACCCATCTCTGAGATAGTGGTTTCCAAACGGTACACCGCAGATTTCAAAAACATAATTGAAAGCTTTATAAAATTTATATTATTGCGCTGAGCAGCTTGACAAACGTGTTATTAATAATGTTGTTACACAATGTATAGAGAGGCCCAATGGCCCAGTGGTTAGGGCAGCGGACTCGCTGTTTCGATTCCCAGACCGGGCGTTGTGAGTGTTTATTGAACGAAAACACCTAAAGCTCCACAAGGCTCCGGCAGGGGGTGGTGGCGAACCCTGCTGTACTCTTTCACTATAACTTTCTCTCACTCTTACTTCCTGTTTCTGTTGTGCTTGTAATTCAACGGGTCAGCCTTGTCACACTGTGTCACTCTGAATATTCCCGAGAACTACGTTAAGGGTACACGTGTCTGTGGAATGCTCAGCCACTTGCAAGTTAATTTCACGAGCAGGCTGTTCCGTTGATCGGATCAACTGGAACCCTCGACGTCGTAAGCGACGGAGTGCCAGCAACAACAACATAATGTATGATAAATAAAACAAGTTAATAGCCTTCTAAAGTTTTTAAATTATAATTTATTTTTAACTTTCCATACGAAGTGCACTTGTAATTTTATAATTTTCATGCGAAATCCACAATTTCTTTTTTCTTTTCCAGAGCAATGTGATATGAAAAATATTGATGGTCACTGATTGAATCAATCTCAACTATTTTGATTCCATGATGTAAAAAAAAAAAAAAAAAATTGATACGTAGTCGTCTGTTTATTCTTGAAATTACTATTGTTATACCGCCGATCTATAATGTCTGAGATGCGCTCTAAGTAACGAAACCGTTCTAAACGGACTAATGTAATGTCTAAGCATTGCTGACTTGTGGAGTTATGTCGAGCTGTCGTAGCGTGTAGAATGAATCCGGCTCTAGGCCGTGTCTCTGGCACAAAATGCCTCATCGCCTGCCTTTAGCAAACAAGGTGGGTCAGTCAGCGTTCCTAAAGGCGAGATTGTGTAGTGGAGGAAAGAGAAAGGGCCGAAGACAGACACTTTCCTTCTTTCCTCCTCCGGTTAGCCTTCATCCACTTTCTTCAATTCCATTTGAAAAGGTGATCAAGTCTGTGAAAAAAAAATAAAGAAAAAGAAAAAAAGAACAGTAAGAAATATCTGTCAGCGATGTGTCACAAAAAGGTTATATATATCCTTGACGAGTTATTTGTCCATGAGCGGGTAATACGGAAAGTGACGTACCGATACTTCGGGAAGATGGGGTGCTCTCTGGATGCTTTTAAACGACGAAACCTTTGGACAGCGATGAGCTGCAGAATCACGTGCACATCTCCAAGTGCTCCATCAACCCCACTCTACTGTTACCATCATTGCTACTACCAACACCATTACCATGACCTTCCCCACCACCACAACCGCTGTCACCATTCACAACCGCCGCCGCCGCCGCCACCGCCGCCACCGCCGCCGCCACCGCCG
Source organism: Octopus bimaculoides (assembly GCF_046866305.1). Lineage (NCBI taxonomy): Eukaryota > Metazoa > Mollusca > Cephalopoda > Octopoda > Octopodidae > Octopus > Octopus bimaculoides. The sequence continues at coordinate 16,670,601 of NC_142930.1, read as the reverse complement.
CCGCCACCGCCGCCGCCACCGCCGCCGCCACCGCCGCCGCCACCGCCGCCGCCACCGCCGCCGCCGCCGCCACCACCACCACCACCACCACCACCACCACCACCACCATCACCACCACCACCACCACCACCACCACCACCACCACCACCACCATCAACAACAGCACCACCACCACCACCATCAACAACATTTCCACGCCTCGTAACATTTTCTATACCGCTATTCATTAATTACAATCTTACCACCAACGTTGCTACCACCAGCACCACCACCACCACAGCACCACCACAGCACCACCACAGCACCAGCAGTTAGCACCACTGCTATCAAAACCACCACTGCCACACCTCTCATTAAATGTGCATACATACTCCCCACCAGTCATTAAAAGCATCCACATCAACATCTCATCTATATACTAACACCCATTACGTCATCACCCGAAAATCACAGCCACACCTTACAACTATCCACACAACCTCCATCACATATTCAACCTTACCCCTCCCCACCCTTTACAACTAGCATCTCAGCAACTGTATGACACTTATAACTTTCAGGCTTAGTGGTAAGTAGTTTGCTTACCAACCACATGGTTCAGAGTTCAGTACATACATACATACATACATACATATATATATATATATATATATATGTATGTATATATATATATATATATATATATATATATATATATATATATATATATATATATATATATATATATATATATATATATATATATATATATATATATATATGTATATATATATGTATATATATATATGTATATATATATATATATATAGAGAGAGAGAGACTTAGACTTTAGAGAGACTTAGAAATATTAATAACTCTCTCTCTCTCTCTCTCTCTCTCTCTCTCTCTCTATATATATATATATATATATATATATATATATATATATACGACGGGCTTCTTTCAGTTTTCGTTTACCAAATCCACTCACAAGGCTTTGGTCAGCCCGAGGCTATAGCAGAAGACACTTGCCCAAAGTGCCACGCAGTGGGACTGAAACCAGAACCATGTGGTTGGCAAGCAGGCTATTATATTTGTGTGTCTGTGCTTGTTCCCCCAACATCGCTTGACAACCGATGCTGGTGTGTTTACGTCCCCGTAGCATTATCGGTTCGGCAAAAGAGACAGATAGAATAATTACCAGGCTTACAAAGAATAAGCTTTGGAGTCGATTTGCTCGACTAAAGGCGGTGCTCCAACATGGCTGCAGTCAAATGACTGAAACAAGTAAAAGAATAAAAGAATATTTTGTGTATAGTAGAAGTATATAGCCTATTTATTGCACATAAACTTAGGCAACAAAATCTTACATGGACCCCGGGTGCGAACCACTGTTATAGATATTACAACTAAATTTTCATCAAACCACCTACTTCTGCATAAAATTAGGAACGAATACATTGGAAAAAAGTAGACCCATCTATACCAACTGACGAGACAATATATATGCGTGTTAGTGACTATTTGGGAGGTTGCTTGTATGACGCTAGTTCTTGAAAGGCCAGACCTTCACCACACGCACTCAGACGCATATACATACATACATTATAATGATGGCCTTCTACTCGTAACCGAAGAAAACCATTACTGACTTTTAGGAACATTGCGCGCGCAAGACTACCTTATACTTTACACCTGCAGCTCTGTTGGTGACTAACGAACCCTGCTATTGACAAACCCATACGACTGCAAGCATTGCAGAGCAAGCTTTCACCACTCATTACATTAGCAGTGTGTTTTCGAGCAGCACGCTTAAATTCTTCATGAAGAATACGTGCTCTTTCAAAGATATCGACTCCCTCCGTTACGTGTTTCCTACATCCGTGGCGATGACAAGCATTATCGTCCCAGTCAGCCTCCCGCATTTCACAGGCCTCTCTCTAATGAGGACCTTATGCAGTCCTTAAATCGCGGTCTTGACTTCTGCTGGGGTCGCTTTCCATTAAGAGGTTCTCCATATAGCATCTGTTTAGGGATCCTGCTATCATTCATTCTAACAAAAATACATACATACAT
>NC_142930.1:16656046-16666046 GCF_046866305.1 Octopus bimaculoides | reverse complement strand
ATATATATATATATATAGCAATAAGAATATGGAGGGGACTAATAGGTGGTACTCATCAACTTGCAGACATTGTATTATGTCAATTTACTTGTTTATTTGTTTACTAAAAGGACAATAATAACAATATAAAAACACATGTGACATATGTCATATCAGTAATTATAAAAATGACATATAATAGAACAGAATAATTATTGATATGACATAATATGTCACATGTGTTTGTATATTGTTATTATTGTTTCTTAGTCTTTACTTTACTGGAAGTAATAGTTTGTCCTATACTTTTACAGGTGTAATAACTTGTCCTGTACTTTTCCAGGTTTATAATCTTAAGAATATTACTTTTCTTCATGCTCGCATTTTTCCATGTAATCCATGATTTTTCCAGGCATTGCTGTTATAAGATAATTAATAATGTGTCAATATTTTAAGATATTACCTTATAAAATACTGAAAGATAATATTTCAATTTTTCCATGAAGTGATGTAATATTTCTATTTTTTTTCATGTTTAATTTAAATATATGTTGTGATTAAATTATTTGATATTACCCATCCACACCAAATTAGTGGCAGGGAATTTTGCCATCTTGTTGGTTGCACCATGGCTCACCAAACGTTACAAACAACAAAACCCCCAAATCATCAGTTACCAGGCTCATCTTAAGTAACCTAGATTTTGAGTTGGTGATAATAGCACTGACTGCTGTTAATCATGATCTATCAATAATTATTCAATACAACAGTAATTATAAAAGCATATCAGATATGCACAAGTTAAACTTACCTACATCCCATTAATATAAATTTGATTTATGAAAAATCCCCTTAAATTAATTTTGGAATTTAAAAACTAATTTAGAATATAAGCACATTTAACCAGTGCCTTTCTGGACAGCTTTCAGGTCTGCCCATAGAGATACTGTCAAGAAATGACTATATTCCTGCCTCAATAAATTTAGATGTACATATCTGAAGCATATAATATATCAATGAACTCCCCTGATTAAATGATTAATTAAAAAGAAAAGGAAAGCAACTAAAAAGAAAAGCAAAAAAACAAACAAACAAACAAAAAAACCGAAAGCTGAAAGAGAAAATTAATAATAAAAGTTAAACTTACCTTAATTCAACAGTATATTAAAAATAAGTTTATTAAATACTTAATTAAAAAAATAAAATACACGAAAGTTAAAGTCAACATCGATTGAATTTGAACTCAGAACGAAAAGAGAGACTAAATAGCGCCAAGAATTTCGCCCGGTGCATTAACGTTTCTGCCAACTCGCCGCGTTAGAGAAGAAAAATTCATTTTAGAAATATATTCTTATGTTTAACATTAGAGCATGGGCATTAATTATTACTTCCTTACTTACTGACAATAAATTTCATCACATTTCACCAAATAACATTTTTTTCTAGTAATTATTGTTCAATGCGACTAATGAATCTGAATTCCTCATACATTTTTTTTATTATTTAAGCTTAAGAAAAGTATATTTTTAGAAATATAATATTTCTAAATCTCTCAGAGAGATTTAAGCAGTAGTGGAGCGATAAAGTTGTAGTATATTGTCAACTTAATGTGACAATCCTAATAAGGGAACACACTACTGCCGTTTAGCCCTAGGAAGCTGGACCGCTTCCTGTCGGCCTTGACACAATTACTGTGTCCTTAAGTTTGCGAGGGGGAGACAAGCTACTCCACCCAGCCTAGCCAGCGTTCAGGGACATGTTTCTGAGTCTTTGCTCGTTATCAGCCTGAAGTAGCTTGCCAGTATATTTTTATTTTAAAATAAAACAATTTATGTTAGTAGAAGGTGAATAGGTGCCTTACTGCACCCCCCCCACCTTGAGGTCGCAGATATTTTGATGTAACTTTTTTTCTAATCTCAAACTATTTTTGCCAAAATGTAGCTGCTCTTTTAAACTGTTAACAGTTTGCAATTTAGTTTATCGACTCCGAAAGGATGAAAGGCAAAGTCGGCCTCAGCGGGATTTGAACTCAGAATATAAAGACAGTAAGCATTTTATCTGGCGTGCTAACGATTCTGTCAGCTTTACAGTTAATACTATTAAGGGGATCAAGGCGACGAATTGGCTGAATCGTTAGCAGGCCGGACAAAATGCTTGGTAGCATTTGGTCCGTCCCTATGTTCTAAATTCACAGTCTGCCAAGGTCGACTTTGCTTTTCATCCTTCCGGGGTTGATAAGAAGGGTACCATTCAGCTCTGTGCTTCATTTAATCGACTTACTGTCTCCTTCGAAATTACTGGCGTTGTGTCAAAATTTGAAACCAATTTTATTACGATGACTCTCAAGAAAGAATGAGAAGAATTAAAGATATGGCATTTTGGACATCACTTCTTCGGATACTAAAGGTAATTGCAGGAGAAACAGAAGAAAGGAAGAGAAGAAAAGAGATAAAAATGAAGAAAGCCAGGCTAAACGCACGTGGGTTAGGTTCTCATTCCTCCACACACTTAAACACACTTAGAAGTCGGGAGATACACACAGGGAAAAAATATAAAATGAAGAGATTTTGATACGTGTTAGAAATTTGAAAAATTAATGTGAGTTAATTTATCAGAAAATTTAATTATAGTGATAAAGATGAACGTATTAGCAGTAAAAATGTTATAGCGTAAAGAAGTAGAAATGTTATAACTAGAATGAAAATTGCCTTCTTTTTTGTCTTCAAAATTGTTTTAAGTAGCTTTTTAATTTTCATGACGAGAAGCTTTTTTTATTAAATACACGTCAAAGCATAAAGCAATATATGCTTTTTACAGTCACTGTAAATCAATCATGTGATTTCTCTGCAGAGATTCACTTTTCTTTTGACAATGAGTTATGCTTATCGTTCGATTTACATTTCTGTTGTTTCATATATTGTACTTTGCACCAATCTACCTTATATATATGTGAATGCACAATGCACATAACTGCATCTAATGATCAGCTAGAAATAGCTATAAAGAATTACCTGCACTTCGCTATCCATGGTTACCACTAGTGATACCATGGATTTTACTTAATTAGGTCGAACCATCCCGAATGGCTACGCGAATTCTCCTCTGTCTCCTCGACAACACTACTGGATGTATTCCCTGGATTTGTACCTCTCTGCCAAATCACTAAAAGCTTTTACCCTCTGGATTCTCTTGGTTTCCTGCTAAATTCATCTAGTTTTGCACTCGTTGCTGTATAAATACGTCATAAATGATTATATGCTTTACAAACGCTCGTTCATATTTCATTGTATTTTGCCTATACATACAGGGTGTCCCAAAATTAAGACAACCAACTTTTGTCAATTTTGCCAAAGCAGAATATTGTTATATTTCGGGTCCGAACACTACACCGCAATAGTAAAGGAAACACAATTATGACACTACCACATTTATTCGATATGACCACCTCTGTTTCGAATCACAGCCTTAAGTCTAGGTGCCAATACTTCACACGCGGCATGAAGCTGTTCTTACAGAATCGAAGTCCATTTCTAGCGCAAATTTTGCCTTCAGAGAGTCGAGCGTAGCATGAGGAGTGCTCGAGACTCTCATCTTCAAAATGGACCAAACAGAAAAATCCAACGGATTAAGATCGGGGCTTCTTGATTCCATACATCCTTGCCTATGAACGACGGAATGTTTTTTTTCTGAAACCAGTACTGTGTGTGTTTGGAGCCGCTGGAGGTGCTCATTCGCCCATGGAAGTAGTTCAGTCTCCAAAATGTCACTAATATATCGCCGGGTGTTAATTTTGATACTCAAGGGCACAAAACCGAGGGGAGACCTTTCAGTGGCTGTCACAGCCACCTAAGCCATATCTGACTGTGGATTTTGACGTTGATTTACGAGTCTACTTTCGACGGAATCAAATACACTCCAAAGTCGGTCATTATGATGGTTTATTGTCTGTTGAATGTCAAATTTCTTTTCATCAGTGAACATCAGGTTGAGCAGCGTGTCTTCAGCAATTTGACGCAGGATAAATCGACTTCTCTCCAATCTCATGGCCTTATAAACTTGCATGGACTCATGACGGCGGATCATCTTGTAGGGGTGGGTCTTGAGATCGTCCTTCAACACTCGATACGTCGATGTTCGGCTTAATTTTGCTGTGGCAACCAGTTTTCTGACGGAACGACAGATTTCGCCGTATCTTTTCTCTGGTACTTTTGAAAATCTGAGGGGTCTGCATACTTCTTTTTCAGCCACATCTAGGTTGATCAGCGACGGAACCAGTCCCATGACAATTTTCCAAACTTTTATACGGTTAATTTTAAGTTTTTTTCCCTATAAGTGAACGTGGAAGGTTATGATTGTATTTCCCTATAACCCTTTGTGGAGGGTTATGATTGTATTTCAGTCTATAGCCATTATCTAATTTATAAACCTGAATTTATTTAGTCTGAAAGAAAAAGAAAAGCACTAAGCTTTTATAATGATGTATAATTTTTCATATCTTATCACACTTATTGCTAATTATTAAAGCCAGAAATTTTGGTTGCCTTAATTTCGGGACTCCTTATATATATATATATATATATATATATATATATATATATATATATATATATATATATATATATATATATGTGTGTGTGTGTGTGTGTGTGTGTGTGTGTGTGTGTGTGTGTATGTATGTATGTATGTATGTATATATGGTGCAAAAGTCTGGACCCATAGAAAAATTAGAAAAAATATTTCATAACATGATTTTGATCATTTAATTATCATATCTAATTTTATTTTTTTTGTTTTTCAGATTGGTAAGCATGCCAGAAAAGCTAACAATGCCCGAAAGAGTAGAACTTGTGCTTCTGTATGCGCGAGCTGGCGCCAATTATTACGCGGAAATGAAAGAGTGACTCGCTGAATTCTTTGAGGCAGGAACCGGTGGTTTCTACCAGCAAGGCATAAATTAACAAGCTAATTTCACGATGGCATGAAATTGTCAACAATGAAAGAGAGTACATTATTGACTGTCTTGTCAAAATTGTTTACGAAAAATCAAGAGTAAAATAAATGGAAAAGGAACGAACGAATTTATCTGAGAACCCATTGTAAATATGTATGCATAAATGTATGCATGCGTGCATGTATGTACGGGGCATGCTGAAAAGTTCCTGGTTTTGAGTAAAAGAAAATACAGGGGGGCCAGCTCATTACGATTTTATTCAACATATTCTCCTCTCACACTTATTGCAGAAATCCTTTAGTTTTTCTAACCCTGTAAAAGAAATCGGAAAGTTGGGCCTACAACCAGGCCCTTGGCGACGCCCTTAAAGTCAAAAACTTTTCAGCATCCCCTCTTATGTATGTATGTATGTATGTATGTATGTATGTATATATGTATGTATGTATGTATATATGTATGCATGTCTGTCTGTCTGTCTGTCTGTCTGTCTGTATGTATGTATGTATGTATGTATTTATTTGTTCTCTTTCTCTTTTTTATTTAGAATTCATTCTTGACGGGCCAGCTACATGACAATAAGGTTGTGAAGGAAAACATCCTTTTTTTTTTTAATATTTTCCTTTAGATCATATCGACGTAGGAGTGACTGTGTGGTAAGTAGCTTGCTTACCAACCACATGGTTCTGGGTTCAGTCTCACTGCGTGGCACCTTGGGCAAGTGTCTTCTACTATAGCCTCGGGCCGACCAAAACCTTGTGAGTGGATTTGGTAGACGGAAACTGAAAGAAGCCCATCGTATATATATATATATATATATATATATATATATATATATATATGTGTGTGTGTGGGTGTGTGTGTGTGTGTATTTGTTGTGTATCTGTGTTTGTCCCCCCAACATCGCTTGACAACTGATGCTGGTGTGTTTAGGTCCTCGTAACTTAGCGGTTCGGCAAAAGAGACCGATAGAATAAGTACTAGGCTTACAAAGAATAAGTCCTGGAGTCGTTTTGATTCGACTAAAGGCGGTGATCCAGCATGGCCGCAGTCAAATGACTGAAACAAATAAAAGAATAAAAGAATTTAGATCATATCGACTTGCAAATTTTCCTAGTCTCAGATAACGTGATCATTTGTAGCGTATGAATTAAGATACTGGGTTCTCTTCCCATGCACCAAAGTTCAGCCATGTACATATGTATAATACTGCTGAGTATTTCGCCCAGCGTGCTAACGTTTCTGCCAGCTCGTTAACGTTTCTGCCAGCTCGCTAACGTCTCTGCCAGCTCGCTAACGTTTCTGCCAGCTCGCTAACGTTTCTCTCAGCTCGCTAACGTTTCTGTCAGCTCGCTAACGTTTCTGCCAGCTCGCTAACGTTTCTGTCAGCTCGCTAACGTTTCTGCCAGCTCGCTAACGTTTCTGCCAGCTCGCTAACGTTTCTGTCAGCTCGCTAACGTTTCTGTCAGCTCGCTAACGTTTCTGCCAGCTCGCTAACGTTTCTGTCAGCTCGCTAACGTTTCTTTCAGCTCGCTAACGTTTCTGTCAGCTCTCTAACGTTTCTGCCAACGTGCTAACGTTTCTGCCAGCGTGCTAACGTTTCTGCCAGCTCGCTAACGTTTCTGCCATCTCGCTAACGTTTCTGCCAGCTCACTAACGTTTCTGCCAGCTCGCTAACGTTTCTGCCAGCTCGCTAACGTTTCTGCCAGCTCGCTAACGTTTCTGCCAGCGTGCTAACGTTTCTGCCAGCTCGCTAACGTCTCTGCCAGCTCTCTAACGTTTCTGCCAGCGTGCTAACGTTTCTGCCAGCGTGCTAACGTTTCTGCCAGCTCGCTAACGTTTATGCCAGCGTGCTAACGTTTCTGCCAGCGTGCTAACGTTTCTGCCAGCTCGCTAACGTTTCTGCCAGCTCGCTAACGTTTCTGCCCGCTCGCTAACGTTTCTGCCAGCTCGCCGTTTTCCTTTCCCAGGACACTCTTCGAAACGCCAGTGTTAAAATGGAGGCAGCTGATGAAGGAAATGCTCTCTATGTGGCCTGTGTATTTTTCCGTACTTTGTTTATGATTTGTCTACGTTTTGTTTGCAACGTCCTGTACCCAGATATGCATCTTTATATACAGGCAGATGTAGGTATTTACATACATGTATGTATATATGCATATACTCTTTTATTGTTTATATTATCAGCTAAACTACATTATCGTATATTAAAAAAAAGATTTAAAGAAAAGGAGAAAGAAAGGAAGAAGGAAATCGTTCAGGTGTGGTTTGAATGGGGTTTAACAGCTATATCTGACACGTCAAGTATATATTTAATACCGATAGGGTAGAGTAATAGTGCATATGCCACCTCTGTTCAATATGTGGCATATTCAAAGCCATTCCAGCCGTGACACTCCTGTCTTTTTCTGCTAGACACTACATCCAGTACCATATTCTATAGTTTCTTATAGTTATTTTTTTAGGATGGCATGAAGTGATTTGAGGGAGTTTCAGCTGCTACTTTTCAGAGGTCGAGCGATTACATAGAGACCTTCTCTACGAAAAAGAAGAAAGGCAAAAGTAAATTCCCTGCAGTAGTAGTAGTAGTAGTAGTAGTAGTAGTAGTAGTAGTAGCAGTAGTAATAGTAGTAGTAGTAGTAGTGAATGTAGTGGTGGTTAATATTAGTAGTAGTAGTGAATGTAATGGTGGTAAGAGTAGTAGTAGTTACGATGGGGATGGTGGAAGTAGTCGTAGAAGTAGTAGTAGTAGTAGTGGTGATCTTCGTAGTAGTAGTGGTCGTCGTCGTAGTAGTAGTAGAAGTGGTGGTAGTGGTGGTGGTGGTGGTAGTAGTAGAGGTGGTGGTAGTAGTAGTAGTAGTAGTAGTAGTAGTAGTAGTAGTAGTTTTACTGGCTGCTACTATTGTTTCTTTAGTTATTGTTGATAGTGCTACTGCGAGTTCTGCTGTTGTTGTCGGTGGTGGTGGTGGTGGTGGTGATGTGGCTGTGGTTGTTGTTGTTATTGTTGTTGTAGTGATCGTCACGTTGCTATCGGAGCGAAAATCTAAATAGAAAAAGGAAATTTGATGCCGAAGAAAATTCCGATGGTGGACACAGATCGCTAAATGAAAACATGCAAAGACTTGACATGTCAAATTGTAACAATACATGGAGAGAGAGAGAGAGAAAGAGAGATGAGAGAGATGATGATGTGAGAATGTGTGCGGTATGTATATATATATATATATATATATGTACATGTGTGTGTGTGTGTGTGTGTGTGTGTGTGTGTGTGTGTGTGATCGGAGACCGGGTAGGTCGTGTGAGTCAAGCTTGAAGTCGTGAGGAAGTGAAGAGTAGAACAAATGAAAGGGAAACAGAAGAGAAGTGAGGTTACTCTCTCTGTGTCTGTGACTGTCTCTATCTCTAACTATACATATATCTGAACATGCATACATACATACATACATACATACATACATACATACACATATACATACATATATATATATATATATATATATATATATATATATATATATATATACACATACACACACATACGTGTACATGTTTGTATATATATGTATATATATATATATATATATATATATATATATATATATATATATATATATATATATATATATATATATATACACATATATACACACATATACGTGTACATGTTTGTATGTAAGTATGTACATGTATATATGTACATATATATATATATATATATATATATATATATATATATATATATATATATATATATATATATATATATATATATATATATATATATATATGTGCGTATTGTGTATGTATGCCAGCGTGTTTTTATGTATTTACGAAGGGTGTCAGAAATTAATAAAGAGAAAATGAATGACATGACGTGGTAGGTCACACACAAGAAGAAGTATACACCCATATATGCATGTGCGCTTGTGTGTGTGAGTATATATATATATATATATATATATATATATATATATATATATATATATATATATATATAACACAGACACTCATACATACATACGTCCACATATATAATTTGTTTATTTCATTATCGGCTTTACCCGATGCTTAGTAGTATTTCGTGTTGTCAACACTAAATTTGTTGTAAGGCCAATATTAAAATAAACAAATATGTATTCTGTGTATATAAATATGTGGAGATTTCATTGCTGTATATATAAAATTATATCTACATATACGTATATATGAATATATGCGGCTGTGTGGTAAGAAGCTTACTTCTTAACCACATAGTTCCGGGTTCAGTCCCACTTGTGTGACACCTCGGACACGCGTCTTATCCTATACTCTCTGAGCGACCAAAGTCTTGTGAATGGATTTTCTAGACGGCAAGTTGAAGAAGCCTGTCGTATATATTATATGAATATATTTATGTGTATGTGTCATTATGTTTGTATTTGCCCTCCACCGCCGCTTGACTACTGGTGCTGGAGTGTTTATGTTCTCGTAACATAGCGTTTCGGCAAAATAGACCTATTGACTAAATGACTGGCTTAAAAAGAAAATAAGTCCTGGGGTTGATTTCTTCGACTAGAATCCTTTAAGACAGTACCTCAATTTGGCTGTAATCGAATGACTGAAACTATATATATATATATATATATATATATATATATATATATTACTCTTTACTCTTTTACTTGTTTCAGTCTTTTGACTGCGGTCATGCTGGAGCACCGCCTTTAGTCGAGCAAATCGACCCCAGGACTTATTCTTTGTAAGCCTAGTACTTATTCTATCGGTCTCTTATGCCGAACCGCTAAGTTACGGGGACGTAAACACACCAGCATCTGTTGGCAAGTGATGCTGGTGGGACAAACACAGACACACAAACACACATATATATATACATATACATATATACGACGGGCTTCTTTCAGTTTCCGTCTACCAAATCCACTCACAAGGCTTTGGTCGGCCCGAGGCTATAGCAGAAGGCACTTGCCCAAGGTGCCACGCAGTGGGACTGAACCCGGGACCGTGTGGCTGGTAAGCAAGCTACCTACCACACAGCCACTCCTGCGCCTGACTTGTTTCAATGTTATATAC
>NC_142930.1:16643546-16651046 GCF_046866305.1 Octopus bimaculoides | reverse complement strand
TCGGCCAGCGAGTTCAAGCACCCCACCCCAAAGAAATCCATTCCATGTGCGCCACAAATAGTCCCGCCCTCATTTCTTGCATATATATATATATATATATATATATATATATATATATATATATATATATATATATATATATATATATATACATACATATACACACATATGTATATATAGTTATAGATGTATGCATGTATGTATGTATGTATGTATATACATATATACATACAAATGTACGTGTGTGTGTATGTATGTGTATGCATACATGCATATCTACACATGTATGTATGTATGTATGTATGTATTTGTTAGTTTTCCTTTGTTATAATACCTTTCCCCGGACCCCCTGAAACACCGTATTTTTATACTTGGACTTTTAGGAAAAGGGGTCAGGTGAAAAATTGCAATAAATATATAAATAAATAAATAATAAATAAATAGATAAATAAATAAATCAAAGAAGAAAGGAAAGAAAAATAGAAAGAAAGAAAACGACGGCTTAAGGCAGCCACTAGCAACGTATCAATCACAGTGCTAAAATAAAACATTCAATGTTAAACAACAAAGGTCTAGCAAAAACTACAACAATAACAGTTGCAACAACAACAGCTACATCCACAAAGAGAAGAACAACAACAACAACAATAACAACAACAGCAAGTATATCCACGGAAACGACAGCCGTACCAATAATAAATGATAATAAACAGATAGATTGCCACCTCAGTTTAAACCGAATTATAGTTTTATGCTTTCGCAGTGATCATTTTCACGTCTTTCGTCCCTTCTTCCTTTGCTTTGTATAATGACGTTTTTTTTTTTTTTTGCTCATTGAAATTATTGTATTTTACTTGTTTCAATCATTAGACTGCGTCCATGTTGGGGCACCGTCATTTTCTTTTATCAGCATGCGAGTCGAGTGTTAGACTCAACAGAGTATCGGGGTCTAGTTTAAAACGGGGACACCAGTTTTCATTAATGTTTTATGTAGTGTTTTTGGTACCGAAAGACTTTCAAACTTCGTATACTTTTGTGTTATAGAACAGAAAAAAATTTTGTATTCGAATTTATTTCATGTAAAAAATTGTCTTATTTCGCTAATTTCGGATCTTTTTTAAAACGGGGGCCACATTTTTCATTAATGTTTTACGTAGTGTTTTTGGTACCGAAAGACTTTCAAACTTCGTATACTTATCTATTTTGTGTTATAGAACAGAAAAATATTTTTGTATTCGAATTTATTTCATGTAAAAAATTGTCTTATTTCGATAATTTCAACCAATCACTGACAAGTATTCAGTTGTTTACATTTACTCCTTTGGCTCATTAAGCGATGTAAAGCGTATTTAATCTCCATACCTTCGTTTTATTTGCTTTTTTCATTTTAAATTTGCTTTAACCCTAACCCTAACCCTAACCCTAACCCTAGGGTTAGGGTTAGGGTTAGAGTTAGGGTTAGGGTTAGGGTTAATTGTTTCAGAATCGTTTGTTTATGTAGTCGGCACTTAATGTATATCGGCTGAATGGACGTCAGTGATTGGTTGAAATTACAGAAATACGACAACTTTAACATGGAATAATTTATGGATTTCTTTTTTTTTTAAGACTAAGAGTAAAAGATGTTTTATATGACACATTCTACCAGTGTTCCAATTTTCAAAGTGTTTCGTTAATGAAAAATGTGGCCCCCGTTTTAAAAAAGATCCCTAATTTCTACTAATCACTGACGTCTATTCAGTTGAAAACAGTTAGCGCTGTAACGGTGTATATCGTATTAATCCCCTAACCCTAACTAGACTGTTAACCCTAACCCTAACCCTAACCCTAACCCTAAAACTAACCCTAACTCGAGAATCCGAACTCTAAAATTGTTACACACATAGATACGCACAGCGTAATTTATTATATAAAGAATATATTACGATTAAGCCGGATGAAATATGTCACAGGGAATAACATTTTTAGACCGCCCAGCAGTAACTCTATTCAGCTGAATAGACGTCAGTGATTGGTTGAAATTACAGAAATACGACAAGTTTAACATGGAATAGCTTGCGAATTCCTTTTTTTTTGTTAAGAAGACTAAGAGTAAAAGATGTTTTATATGACACATTCTACCAGTGTTCCCAAGTTTCAAAGTGTTTCGTTAGTGTTTCGTTAAGAAAATACTGGTGCCCCCGTTTTAAACTAGATTCGAGTATCGAACTAAACACCTGTGAAGTATTTAGTTACATTCTCTTAGATTTCAGGTTCGTTTCTGCCAGCTGATCGCCTTAAATCTAGTCTTAATAATCAAAATATGAAATAAGGGGGCGAGCTGGCAGAATCGTTAGCACGCCGGTCAATAAGCTTAGCAGCATTTCGTCCGTCTTTCGTTCAGAGTTCAAATTCCGCTGAGGTCAACTTTGCCATTCATCCCATCGGGGTCGATAAAATGAGTACCAGCTTAGCATTGAGGTCGATTACATTGACATGTCCCCTCCCACAAATTTGCTGGCCTTGTGCCAAAACTTGAAAGCAATATGTACCTAAGGCGGCGAGTAGTCAGAATGTTTGGCACACCAGGCAAAATGCTTACCAGCATTTCGTCCGCCTCTATATGCTCTGATTTCAAATCCCACCGAAGCCAACTTTGCCTTTTATCTTTTCGTTGTCGATAAAATCGGTACCATTTGAGCACAGAGGTCGATGTTATTGACTTATCCGACCGCCCGAAATTGAGATCTTGAGTCAAAATTTGAAACCAATATTAAAATATGAAATGATAGTCTGTAATGTCTTCAATACCAGGCCTGACTCGTCAGTATTCAAAGGGACCAAACGAAGACACAAATTGTACAGTTTTAGTGCAATGGTCTATTAACCTCATACACAAATACACACACACGCACACACACACACACACACACACACACAAAGGGCGGCAAGCGGACAGAAACGTTAGTGCGCCGGGCGAAATGATCAGCGGTATTTCGTCTGCCGCTACGTTCTGAGTTCAAATTCCGCCGGGGTCGACTTTGCCTTTCATCCTTTCGGGGTCAATTAAATAAGTACCAGTTACGCACTGAGGTCGATAAAATTGACTTAATCCGTTTGTCCCCTCTGTGTGTAGCCCCTTGTGGGTAGTAAAGAAATAACACACACACATTTATATGCTTACCTACCTCCTTAGCTCACTCCCTACATCCATCCATCCATCCATCCATCCATCCATCCATCCATCCATACATACGAGGAAGTATCAGAAAGTTCTCGGACTAGTTCTGTTCCGCGCCAACAGATGGCAGCGCACGTTTGTGTGCGTAGTGAGAGCCAGGTGTGACCTTTACCAGGCAGTGTGCCGAATGATATCCCTGTGTTTACTTCTCAAGTTGTGAAATTTGTGTTCTTTGTGATCATGTGTATAATGCAGTCTGCTATTTTGTCATGGACAGGTAGTTGGAAAAAAAGAGCCAACGTGAAATTTTGCGCTAAGCTTGGGAAGTCTGGTACAGAAACATTGAATTTCGGCGAGCTTACAGTGACGCGACAATGGGTCGTACTTTATGTTTCGAGGGGCATGGGCGCTTCAAAAGCGGAAGAACGTCTCTAGAAGACGATGAGCAATCTGGAAGACCTGCCACAAGCATTCACACCTGAAAATGTGGAGAAGGTTCATCAACCTGTATATGAAGATCGTCAGAGGACACTCAACGGCAAAGCTGATGTTATTGGTCTATCGTATGGATCCGTGCAGGCAATCCTAACGCCTGAATTGAATATGCGGCGTGTCTCTGTCACGCTTGTCCCCGCCTGCTGCCCATTGAGTAGACAAACATCGCATCGAAATCTGTCAAGATCTTCATCAGTGTACCGCTGAATACCCATCCTTCATGTCGAGGATCATCACTGGTGACAAGAGTTGGGTCTACGGGTCGTCACAATGGAAGGGACCTTCCATTCCACGATCGAAGTTTTGAAGCGTTTGGGGGAGGACATTCGTAGAAAGCGACTGGATCTGTGCAGCGCAAAGAACTAGATTTTTCACAACGACAGTGTACCCTGTCACCGAGCTCTCCTCACTCGCGAATATCTCACCAAAAACAAGACATTACTTCCGTGCACTTCCCCAAGATGAAAATGCACTTCCCCAAGATGAAAATGCAGATCAAACGCCGTCATTTTAATACTGTTGTCTAGATCCAGAGCGAATCACATGTCCTGTACTCGCTTACGAAGTCCAGGCCGGATTCAATAAAGTGGCAGGAATGCTGGGACAGGTATTTTGCTAAGCAAGGTGATTATTTCGAAGGATATGAAGTTAAGACTGAGGTAAATAACTAGTCCTGGTAATTTTTGATACCACTTCTTACACACATACACACACACACACACACACACACACACACACACACACACACACACACACACACACACACACACACACACACACACACACGCACACGCACACACAGAGGTATAGGCATATATGTGCATGTGTGAATATTAATTTTCACAAGGAACCGGTTGAAAGAGACTCCAAGTTTTGGGATCTCAGCCCTTATCATAATCCTTGATGATGGCTTGTAAACAAAAATTTCGAAGTCACTGCCAATCTTTGCCGTATAAAAATTAACAAAAATGTATTCTACTAAAAAGTATTAAGTAATATTTCAGTTTAATGTTACTTTAAAAACAATACATATTTATGTATACACACACACACACACACACACGCACACACACACATGTTGTATCCTAGTATGTGTGTTTATGTATAAGTGTGTAAATGTGTGCATGCTCGTGTGTGCATGTGTGTGTGTGGTGGGGGATATATATGAAAATGTCAGATGCAACCAATTAAAGGCCAAGAGAGTTTTAGTATTCAAATATAGATTAAATACAGACAGAGCGACACCTGTTATACAAACCATTAAGTTTTTCAAGTCATTATTTCAACGGCGATGTGATTAGGTATCAAGTTACAATGGTTATTAGTGTAATATATATAAACATGAAATAATATAATATAAAATAATATAACGTGTATTTATATATGTATATGTATATATATATATAAACACACACATTCATTCATATATATATATACATACATATGTATATATATATATATATATATATATATATATATATATATATATATATATATATATATATGTATATATATACAGATATATAAATATATAGTCGCTCTCTCAGATATGCCTTCAAGTGCCCGGATAGCCACTCTTGCAAGCTACGCAGACGATACAAAAGTCTCGCAGAAAATACAGAACTCCAGTGATGTTGCACACCTGCAGCAGGAATTGGACTCAGTTTATGGATGGGCTGAGGACAATAATATGCAGTTTAATGCTGAAAAATTCCAAGCCCTGCGCTACCAACGTCCAAAACTAAATATGAAACTTACAGAGTACACTGGTCCACAGGGAATTTCAATCCCAGAGCCTAAATCAGTGAGAGACCTGGGTATCGACATGAGTGATGATACCTCTTTTCAAGTGCACATTACCAGAATGGCAACAAAGTGCAGACGATTGGCTGGATGGATCCTGAGAACATTCAGAACCAGAGATAAGGAAACCATGATGATTCTCTGGAGGACATTCGTGCTCAGCCGCCTTGATTACTGCTCACAGCTGTGGTCACTCACCAGTCTGAAATTAACAGCAGACCTTGAAGCAATCCAGAGGAGATTCACAAAGAAGATTGTCTCTTTGCAACTGCTCAGCTACTGGGAAAGGCTGAAACAGCTAAGACTCTACTCCCTGGAGAGAAGGCGGGAGAGGTATGCAGTAATATACATCTGGAAGATCCTGGAAGGAATTGTGCCAAATTTTGGCATTGAAAGCTACACCAATGCCAGAACAGGACGACACTGCATAGTGCCAAAGATCCCAGCAATGCCATCGCGCTTCAGGACCAGTTACTGCAACAGCTTGGGATTCAGGGGCCCACAGCTTTTTAATATTCTCCCAAAGAGCCTGAGGAATCTGCACAAAGTAGATGTAGGAGTTTTTAAATCAAGGCTGGACCTCTTCCTATCGAGAGTCCCAGATGAACCTACCTCGCGGCAGGAGGTGCAAATGAGGGTTGCTAAATCAAACTCCATTCTCCACCATGTGCCACATATTGTAAGAGGCTCCCTGTAATAACAGTGTAGCAACACGGTGGTGCATCAGCATGGCCGCAGCTCTAAGCTGAAACTTAAAAAAAAAAAGTATACATATATATATATATATATATATATATATATATATATATATATATATATATATATATATATATATATATTTATATATATATATATATATACATACAGATATATAAAAATATATACATATATATATATATATATATATGTATATATATATATACAATATATATATATATATATATGTATATATATATATATATATATATATATATATATATATACATACACACACACACACACACACACACACACATATATATATATATATATATATATATATATATATATATATATATACGCAGTATGTAAACAAACATTTTATTTCGAAACGTTGAAATGTATTGTAGAACAAGAAGAAAGATTAATTTTATTCAACGCATAGATACTGAACAGTATATATATATATATATATATATGTAAAGGGAAAAAAAGGATTTTATCCTTTATATATATACTGTTTAGTATCTTTGCGTTGAATAAAATTTATCTTTCTACTTGTTCTACAATATATATATATATATATATATATATACAGATGTGCGTGCGTGTGTGTGTGTGTGTGTGTGTGTGTGTGAGTGTGTGTGTGTGTGTGTGTGTGTGTGTGTGTGAGTGTGTGTGTGTGTGTGTGTGTGTGTGTGTGTGTGAGTGTGTGTGTGTGTGTGTTTGTATGTGTGCGCGAGCGCATGGCCAGTGGCTAGAGTGTTGCACTCACTCATTGGCACCAGTTTGACCTCGCCATCGTCAGAAAGAATGATGTTAACACTGTGAAGCACACAATGTCCTTCCAAAGTGCAGACTGTAACACAGATCATCTGTTGGTTATAGCCAAGGTAAAGATGGTCACAAAGAAAGCACCAAGTGCCGAAAAACCAAAGAAACCTAAGATAAACACAAAAAACACCCTAGATCCAGCGATGAGAACCAAATTTCAAGAATATGTTGAATAACAGCTCCAAAACGTAGATAGCTCATCCCCCGACGACATGTGGAACAATATGAAATCAGCAATACAAGATTCTGCGTCGAGGATCTTTGGAACGCATAGACTTTCCAAGGAGGACTGGATCGAAGCCAATGCATCAATACTAATGCCTAATGCCATTACTTGAGAAAAACCGCAAGATCTTCATAAAGCACAATAGAAAGCCAACAGAAAGTACAAAGCAACAGCTACGTGCTGCAAAATCCAACCATCAAAAACAAAAAAAAACTTGGAAATGTGCCAACCAGTACTGGGATAAATTATGCTTAGAAATTCAACAGACGAGTGACATGGGTAA
>NC_142930.1:16636046-16638546 GCF_046866305.1 Octopus bimaculoides | reverse complement strand
TTAAATCTGAAAATCAGGTGGAAAGCAACAATGGCAGCAACAATGTTTCATTTCATTGCCAATTCCATCTTAAGACTATTACCTCCACCACAATTTCCGCTCCTACTTCTCTAGTCCATGACAAACCAAGGAAGGATATATTTGGTCACTCGACTAGCTAGAAATAGCAGTCAAATCTCCCTCGGATCAAACTTAGGCAAAATAGGCATATTAGATAATGTAGGGTACATAAAATGCTAGAAAGACGAGATGGTCGTGGCTCGAACGCTCCTGATCGTAGTCCAAATTAGTCACGTTTAACGAAGGAGAAAAAGAATAAGAAGAAAACCACCGCTACAGGATTCCGCTCAGTAACCATGACTACCTTCTCTGGTGTTGGTTTCACTCTGTATACCTACAAACAGATGGGATGATCATGGCTGGATTGCATGTAAAGAAAAGCTTGCTCGATTAGGGTAAAACTTGTCCTAATTCAACAACAAAACAAGAATAACATTAACACCATTATCATACGACAAAAAAGGTAGCAAGCTGGTAGAATCGCTAGCACACCAGGCGAAATACTTAGCGTTATTTCGTCCGCCGGCTACGTTGTGAGTTCGAATTCAGCCGAGGTCGACGTTTCTTTTCATCTTTTCGAGGTCGATAACTTAAGTAACAGTTGCGTACTGGGTCGATCTAATCGACTGCGCCCTTCCCCACCAATTTCAGGCCTTGTGCCTATAGTAGAAAGGATATGACTAAATAATTATTGAAGTAATTAAAGTTGTGCTAATCTTTATTAACTGGGATGGATGTGTCTGTAAAGCTATTAATATTTCATTTTCTGTTTAGAGCACAAACAACATAAAAACAAAAAGGCAAGTGTCGTAATGATGTTGACAACATCAACTACAACATCAACAATAAAGAAAGGAAGAAAGGCAAATAAGAAAAGTTATTATAACGTTATAAATAAATAGTAATAATTCTCTCTTTTTCCCTCTTTGTCTCTTACTTCTTTCTCTGTTTCTCTGTAGTACATATGTATATGTGTGCGTATGTATGTATATATATATATATATATATATTATGATTGACCGTTGATTGAACACTATTCAATTTTTTTCTCCGTGTTTTTCTCCTTGTCTCCGTATTCTTTCTGTTGAAGAGCGTAGCTCGAAACGTCAAAGACTTTCCATATTCCCGAGCGTCATACTAATATATACTTTTGTTATTTACACCACCTGTCCTCGTCTGTTGTTATTATTTGTATATTCTCCCATATATATATATATATATATATATATATATATATTTATACACACAAACACACTCATATATATATGTATATATATATATATATATGTGTGTGTGTGTGTGTGTGTGTGTGTGTATGCAGATCATCTGAACATACATTAATGCATATAGATGCATATATATTCATGCATACATACACATACTACCATTGTCCATTCCTTCCTTTTATTATATATATATGTATATATTAACACATGTATGTATATATATATATATATATATATATATATATATATATATATATATATATATATGTGTGTGTGTATGTATGTATGTATGTACACGTACATAGTTTTATGTAAATGTACTCGTTTCTATCTATCTATCTATCTATCTATCTATCTATCTATCTATCTATCTGAGACCGAAACTGGGCGAATGGCACCGCGAGTGTCGCCAAGCTCTACAACAGCTCTGCCGTCCGGGATCAAACTTGTGCAACTTCCAAACGACCAATGCGTTCTATAGAGGACTAGTGGAGGGGAGGTCTGACGACACTCTCGGGGCAAACCTGGGTGTCGACGAGAAATTCTTAACCCGCCTTTTCAAGACAACGTTCGGGCCGGGGCCAATGGATAATTTCCAGAGATCCCTGGCTTGGCAATGCTATCGAGACGCACTACCAGTTCGAGAGAAGATCTACAGACACGGTTCGAAAACCACCGGACCGACCTGCCCGAGATGCGGTCAGAGCGACGAAACCGTTCTGCACGCACTCGTGCAGTGTCCAGATATTTCAGAGCTGTGGACCTTCGTCGAACGGCTGTTGTCGCGTGTGGGACGAGCCCACTTATCAGCCGAGTCTATCGTGAATATTGTTCCGCCACCTTCCTTTAAACGGGAAGGAAAAACGGTTTTTGTAACACTGATAGCTATGGCAAAAGAATGCGTGTGGTGGACGCGTTTGAAAGGTCTACAAACAAACACTTTCCTCTCTGGTCAGTCCCTCGTCAACTTTTTCAAGTACCACTTGAAAAGGAGGATGAGGATAGAGAGGAAAGTGTTGTCGAATGAAAGTTTCAATAAAAAATGGGTAAATGTGGCAAGAATGGTAAGAATGAAAGACGACACCATTTTAAGCATAGACTTGTAACAAAAAGAGACAAAAAGAGAGAAGGTACTTACTTTCATGTACCTTTAAAAAAAAAAAGCCTGAGGTGACCGTGGTCTTTTCCGTAGGCTTTTCTCTCCACGGATAAAC
>NC_142930.1:16628546-16633546 GCF_046866305.1 Octopus bimaculoides | reverse complement strand
GGCTTTACTCGGTTCGAGGCTATAGCAGAAGACACTTGCCCGAGGTGCTACGGAGTAGGACTGGTCCCGGAAGCATGTGGTTGGAGAGCAAGCTTCTTACCACACACATATATGCATGTGTGTATGTATGTATGTATGTATGTACGTATGTGTGTATATATATATATATATATATATATATATATGTATATATATACATACATACATACATACATACACACACACATTTACTTTCTCGATTGTAAAATACCAAACACATTCGACGCTTACAAAGTTGGTTTATAAAATGTTGTCGTAATAAAATTGAGGATAATAATGGGGATTTAGTTCACATGTGATCTAAACGATTAGGTGCGCTAGGTAACTCGTGTAACGTATTACTAGGGCTCCAAATTTATAGCCGAGACGGTAGTTATGGAGCCATTGCAGATTTTCGATGCAGAGGATACATAATTGTTAAACAGGACAACAAACATTAAGGCAAGGTAAACATCTCAAGTCGTATACAATATTATTATTGAAAATATTTCAAAGTCTTACAGCTGTTTTGGGATATCCCCGAATATGAGATATTCCGTCATCAGAGACAAATAGGGAAAAAAATAGGGAGATGACGACATAAATGAGATGGCGACATAGAGGAAGGGAATAAACGAATAAGGGGGTGGAAAGAGAGAAGAAAAAGAAGCATAAAAGTTCACAGTTCAACTTTCCGAAGTTACAGAGACCAGAACATGAGTCCTTAGGTGCATTTCTGCGTAGATCTATGGGAGTTGAAATCCTGATATAGTAGACGACTTGAGATTTTTGCCTTGCCGTAATGTTTGCTATCCTGTTTAACAATTATATATACATATATATATATATATATATATATATATATATATATATATATATATATATATATATATATATATATGTATATATATATATATATATATATATATATATATATATATATATATATATATATATATATATATATATATATATATATATATATATATATATATATATATATAATATATATATATAAGGAAATAACCAATATCAGACTTGATTTGTAAAGCAAAGTTCAATAAATTTCATCAAATAAAATGAAATGAAGCAGGTAAGATGTTAAAATGGATTATGCGTTTATTTCATATTCCCAGACAATTGTTTCGGACAAAAGGATCAACATTTCCAATAAAAAGAACATCATAAAGGTCGAATTTGTACTCTTCGGTAGGTGAGATTTAAAGGAAAATAAAAATAAAATCGACGTTTTAGATATACATAGAAATTTTTCTTAGTTATCCTTATTATTTATGTATTTGTATATTCATACTTCCACATACAATTATTTGAATCGATACTAAAAAAAAATTAAAGGACTTGGTTGCTTAAATAGCTAATACTTAATCATTGACTTCCACGCTATTAAATCCGATATATATCTATCTCAGAAGAAAAGACATTAGAAATCTTTGGAATAAATTCCTATTAAAGGACGAAGAATAATTCATCATAATAAATATATATATATGATATATGATATATATATAAATACATACACACACACACACACACACACACACACATACACACACACATATAAATTAAAGAAAAATATGTATGTATGTACACATTATCACAATCCCTTCCCATTTCTATGTGCCTGCGTTCATATTTTGTCGAAGTTTATGTATGTATCAACCTATATGCGCACACACACGTACATAGACATACGCTACTATATACATATATACATCTACATATACATTTACATACGTACATACATACATACATATATACATACATACATACATACATGCATATATATATATATATATATATATAAATATATATATATATATATATATATATATATATATATATACATATGCATCTATGTATTATATATCTGTGTGTGTGAGCATGTTTGTGTACAAATATATACATACGGACTTGCAAACACACGGTAAATGGAAGCACACATATACAAGAAAGCCGAGAGTGTTTACATAGGTACGTATGTGTGACTAAAACAAACATTGCGGGTCGATGTAATTTTAAATAGTGTATAAAAGTACAGATAAGAAGACCTCTAGAGCGTGATGGTGGAGGTGGTGGTGGGGACGGTTGTGGCACCGTAGCTTTAGTATGATGCGGAGGGAGGGGTTGAAATGATGGGACTTGATGTCTTCAGTTTAGACCACCGGCGTGTGAAAAGTATCTCCGATAAAACAGTCATTTCTCGTGGTCTTTCGTGTGACTTTTAGATGACGATATCAGAATGCAAACATTAATTTGCGAAGTAGTTGTAGGAGTAGGATTTAGTCGAGGAAGCTAGAGAGCAAGGAAGTGTTCAGTAAGACGGAGGTTGTAGTTGTGTGTGTATGTGGGGAGGGGTACAAATAAGTAAGTAAATGTAGAAATATAATGAGACCATAGTGATATATTAACAGTGAACAGCAGCTTAGAAATGATTATCATATTGGTCATGAGTAATTGATAAACTGGTAAATGGATAAATGATAGGGGCTTAAATATGGGCTTAAAGATGGGCTTGAAAACATCAATTAACTTTGACTAGCCTCAGTATTATCTTTTTATCAATGATTTGTTTTAGTCGTCGGAATGCAGCCATGCATTCCATTAAGCTTCGTTCATTTTGTTTGCGGAACTGCTAAGTTACGGGGTCGTAAACAAACACTAACCGGTTGTTAAATGATTGGTGGGGGGCTGTGCGAGCGCAAATACACACAAGCACACAAATACCTCGAAGCGATATATGTATATATATATATATATATATATATATATATATATATATATATATATATATATATGTAGGTGTATGTGTGTGTGTGTGTGTGTGTCTATGTATCTCCATATACGACAAACTCCCACAAAACCTCTCGGGTTTATGGCAGAAAACACTTGATTGAACCCGAAATGAGCTTCTTAACTAAATAGCCTGCGCCTGCTGAACCACAGAGCGATAGACAAAACTCGTATTTCCCGTTGTGTTTAAAACCTAACAAGTAATCAGATAAGAAAGGAAAAATTTCAGTGAGTCAGCTAAGGGAAAATTTCGAAAAATGACCAGGATACAAATGGCGGTAGATACCGTGCTTGAAGTCGACTGTCGAAAGTACCTCTATACGTCGGTCTTGGAGGATTCTTAGCTAATCATAATCATATTCTATTGAGCTGACCGGATTTAGAAGTGTTTGCTACATGTAGAAATGCTAGGAATGTAACGATGATGATCACAAACACCACCAACAAGTCTGATATACATCTAGGCCAGTTACGTTAGATCTGAGACTAAACAACAAGAAACGGCAACGTCGTCGTTATTAACAATATGAATACTACAGTTCTCTATTTAACAGATGAGGAATTATGTGCATTATTTATGTTCGACGGATATTTGTCCCCATCGTTTCGGCTGATATACCCTCTCGCCTTCAGTTTGGAACCTGCGTTCTCATTCCTAAGGTATTTTTCGATGCTATTCTTCTTCTTCTTCTTCTTCTTCTTCTTCTTCTTCTTCTTCTTCTTCTTCTTCTTCTTCTTCTTCTTCTTCTTCTTCTTCTTCTATTTTTATAACGTGCTTTCACTTCACTACCGAGAGCAGCTCTGTGTGCCTTGGGTATGTGCTGTGGTTTGCTGTGGTGCTCTTATGTTTACTGTATTGAAAGTGTTTTGCGTAGAATGTGTGCAGTACCCAGTAGTGCAATTTTCTGTATGTTATATATATTTGTAAGTCCTGGTGTTTTTGTTATGTATTTGTCTGAATATTTTTTTATTATACCTAAGGCACCTACTATGATAGGAATTGTTTCTGTTTTTAGATTCCACATTCGAGTTACCTCTATTTCCAGGTCTTTGAATTTTGAAAGTTTTTCCATTTCTTTTAGGGAAACGTTGTCATCTGCTGGTATTGATACATCAATTAGAAAGCATTTTTTCTTCTTCATGATCTTTGACAACTATATCTGGTCTATTGGCCTTAATTTCTCTATCTGTGTGTATTGGCATATCCCAGAATATGGTTGCCGCCCTCCAACACACTACGTTTCCACCACCGCCCGCCTCTGCTGCCACCACCGCCCACGGCAACGGCCACCTGCTGACCCGCCGCCACTCACCACCACTCACCGCCGCCTCTGTCTGCCGCCGCCCGTCGCTGCCAACTGCCGCTCACCCCACCCTCCGCCGCCACTACCGCCCACCTACGCCGCCGTCACGACCACCCACCGCCGCCGCCGCGTGCTGCCGCCGCCGCGTGCTGCCGCCGCCGCGTGCTGCCGCCGCCGCGTGCTGCCGCCGCCGCGTGCTGCCGCCGCCGCGTGCTGCCGCCGCCACATGCTGCCGCCGCCGCGTGCTGCCGCCGACGAGTGCTGCCGACGCCGCGTGCTGCCGCCTTCTGCCACCTTCTGCCGCCTTCTGCCACCTGCTGCCGCCTGATACCGCCTGCTGCCGCCTGCTGTCGCCGCCCGCCGCCCCGATCTCCGCCGCCGCCCCGATCTCCGCCGCCGCCCGCCGCCGCCTCCACCGCCGCCCCGCCGCCTCCACCGCCGCCGCCGCCGCCGCCGCCGCCGCCGCCCACCGCCGCCGCCCGCCGCCCGCAGTCACCGCCCCCTTCCGCCACCCGCCGACACGGCTGCAGCCACAAAAACCGCAACAGTCATAGACATCGTTCCTTAAAGAATCTCCATCAATATGAAACCCTATGTAAACAAATGGTGCGCTAGAAAGAGAAGCTAAATCTCTCCAAATCACCGCAATGCAATCTTGGAAGAAAAGGAGTGGACGAATTGGATGCTGTATCTTCTAAAATAACCTTGAAATAAGAGGTTGGTCACCGTTGAAGTGCTTTGATTGAAAAACCCTGCTCGATCAGAACTGATATGGAGCTAAATAAGAACATCACAACCGCTTTTAGAAACGCTAACATCACCACCATATCCCTCACCATTAACACATTCATCGTCTCCTTGATCACC
>NC_142930.1:16623546-16626046 GCF_046866305.1 Octopus bimaculoides | reverse complement strand
GTGTGTGCGCGTGTGTGTGCGTGTATGTGTTTGTATACATGTACATAGGTATGTATCTATGTGTGTTTGTGTGTGTGTTTGTGTGTGTGTGTGTATATGCAGTGAAAATGAATAAGTTTGGAAAGGTAACCTGGCCGTTTGAAAAGTTATTCAGATATTTCTATATTTTGGTCTCGAAACCCCTTTTCAAATAAATAAAAATTATAACAACAAAGAAAAGCTTTACGAATGGAAATATAAACAACACTTTTTCAGTAGTAAATGGCTAAAATCACGTTAGTATTCTTTAATGCAACCCAAGGTAGATTCACTTTATTCGTTTCATATCAGCGTATTATATAAACTTTAGTAGACTTAAATTTCGGAGTGACACACAACTAACATATGCTAACCGATAATCGTTAACAATTCTGGAGGTTCTTATTTTTATATTTGGTGGATGAGTTCGTCTCTCACACTATCTCATCACGGTTAAATCAAAACTGCAGAATTTAAGGTTTCCTGCCAGCTGGTGTGTCGCCAAATTAAGAATATCATCAAATTAGTAAACTTATATACCAGCTGTGCCAATCATTATTTTTTTAAAAAATGAGATAAAAAGTTTAATTCGCTGAAATTAACCGCACTGTGTGAATACGAAACTGGATCACTCTCACTACACTGGGCGCTTACATATTGCGTTTAGATTTAATCGAAGTTGTCTTTACCTTTCATCTTTGAAGGTCGATAAAATAAACCTTTTCCAAATTTCTCATCGTATGCCTATGCTAGAAATTATTTTAATTATTATTACAATAATGCAAGGTGCCGAGCTGACAGAATCGTTAGCACGCCGGGGAAATTCTAAGCGTCACTTTGTCCGTCTTTACGTTCTGAGTTCAAATCCCACCAAGGTCGACTTCGAATTCACGTTTCATCCTTTCGGGGGTCAATGAAATAAGTACCGGTCAAGCAGTGGTGTCGGTGTAATTGACTGGACCCTCAGCCGCCAAATTTCAGACCTTGTGCCTGTAGCAGAAAGGATTATTGCAATATGTTAAATGCGTTGAGTTGTAGAACCGTTAGAGCATCTTTGCAATATTTGCCCAGTCTCTGTACGTTCCGAGTTCAAACCACGCTGAGGATAAGTTTCCCTTTTATCAATTCTAGTTTAGATAATACAAAGTACCATCGACTAACACAATGCCACCAAAACTTTTGGGCTTAAAATAGGAACTACTTTTGCAATGGTCGCGAAGGGTTTTTATTAGCAGAATCATTAAAATAGCGGAAAATACGCCTAATATATTTGTTCCGTTTCTCTAAAATTTGAGTTCAAATGACGCCGAGGTCAAGTCTTCATTCTATCATCCTCGGGCTCGATAAATACCAGTCATGTACTAGAACTTATAATTAACAATTCTCCTCCCCCAAATTTTAAACCTTAATAGCATTTTAAACCTTGATAACTGTTTTAAATCTTGATATTTCAAACCTTGATAACAGTTAGTACAATGGCGGTTATTGGTAAAATCAGTTGACTTAAGAGCACAACTTGTTTGCAGGTTTTTCGTTACGATTCAATAATTTCCAAGTTCAACTCACAACAAGCGTCACTTTGCATTTACCTTTCAAGGGTCACTTAAATATAGTAGCTGCCGAAGAACATTTTTGAGTGAGCTGTTGATTAAATTACTCATACTGGATTTCACATCATAAACACTCTATTGTAAATTTGTACTATTTGCAAATATATATATGTGTGTGTGCGTGTGCATGTGTGTGTGTGTGTGAGTGTGTGGGCGTGTGTATGCATACATAATACATATACACACACATAATATATATATATATATATATATTGGGTATTATGGATGAGCAGCTAGAAGAAAACCTCTCCTTCAACCAATTAATATCATGAAAAGAAAGAAATGGGCTAAGGAGATGTCAGTAAAATCCAGTTCATTTTGGGATAGAGTGACATTCTCAGATGAATACAGATTTGCATTATTTTCTGAAAGTGGACGTGTTTGGGTCTGGAGGCTTCCCAATCAAGAATTTAATTTGAAACGACTCCAACCAACTGTGAAACATGGCGGTATCACTTTAATGGTATGGGGAGCTGTCACCAGCAATGGTCGTTCTGAGCTGATCGAATGTGTTGGAACCCAAAACTCTGAAAAATACATCGAAATACTTAAACAAGGACTACTTCCGATGTATTCACACGATAACATAACGAAAAATGAGATTTTATTCATGGAAGATAGGGCTCCATGCCACACAGCGAAAAGGAATCAACAATGGTTGACTGAAAATGGGATCAAAAAGCTTCCTGGGCCGAGCCAATCTCCTCACGTGAGCCCAATTGAAAATTTTTGGCGCATACTAGACAGAGCTATACGAAAAACTCGACAGTATCCTAAATCTTAAGATGAATTGTTTCGATTGTTGCGTGAAAAGTGGGCAGAAACTCCACAAAAGACAATCCCAAAGCTCATCAGTTCAATACCAAAAAGAG
>NC_142930.1:16616046-16621046 GCF_046866305.1 Octopus bimaculoides | reverse complement strand
ACGCCCGGACTGGGAATCGAAACCGTGATCCTATGACCGCGAGTCCGCTGCCCTAACCCCTGGGCCATTGCGCCTCCACAATGCCTAATAATATTTAATTGAAAAATATAATCGGACATTTTAAAATGTCAAATGGCTATGAGGGTCAAACTGAGTAAATTGGGAATCAAAGGGGTTCCATAGGTAATAAATGGTGAGTAATCACCGGTTTAGTCAAAGAGATCGGCTTTTTGTTTTTGCACAAACACACACAAACAGCATGGTTTCGGGTTAATTCCCACTATGTGGCATCTTGGACAAGTGTCTTCTACTATAGCCTTGGGCCGACCAAAGCCTTCTGAGTGGATTTGATAGACAGAAACTGAAAGTAGCCCGTCGTATATATATATATATATATATATATATATATATATATATATATATATATATACATAAATATATATATATGTGTGTGTGTGTATGTGTGTGTGCGTGTATATGTTTGTGTGTCTGTGTTTGTCCCCCCAACATCGCTTGACAACCGATGGTGGTGTGTTTACGTCCCCGTAACTTAGCGGTTCGGCAAAACAGACGGATAGAATAAGTACTAGGCTTACAAAGAATAAGTCCTGGGGTCGATTTGCTCCACTGAAGGCGATGCTCCAGCATGGCCGCAGTCAAATGATTGCAACATGTAAAAGATTAAGAAAGAGAGAGAGTAAGGAGTAAACACACACACACACACATGCACACACACACACACACACACATACACACACAGAGGAAAAATAAGGATTAACCCAGTTCATATTAAAGCTCCTACGCGCATTTCACCGTTACGGATGTTTGAAGTCCTGCTATAGATATGCCAAATGCACATGGATACTCAATCACAACGGATCTAATGGGAATACTTCATTGTATCAAGTGACAAATATCTATGACTTGGTGAAACGGACGTAGAAGCCTTAATATGAATTTGCGTTTCTCTTTATATTTTCTCTACATTTGTTCAATGGCTCATAATTAGTAATACTGCTCTGTATAAAAGTTAATTAACAACTATACAGGAAGTAGATAATCTATGTGAAGCTCTAAATATCACGATAGCAATCATGATTCTACTTGTTTCAATTATTTAACTGAGGCCATGCTGGAGCACTGCCTTGAGGGGCTTTAGTCGAACAAATCGATCCAAGACTTATTTTCAGCCGTAGTACTTATTCAATCTTTTCTTTTTACCGAACCGCTATGTAAGCACACCATCATCAGTTATCAAGCGGTGATGGGTGGGGCGTCAAACACAGACACAAAGACACACACACATGGATTATACACACACATGGATGTATACACACACACACACACTCACACACACACAAACACACACACACACACAAACACACACACACACACACACACAAACACACACACTAACACACACACACACACACACACACACGCATATACGACAGTCTTCTTTCAGTTTCTGTCTACCAAATCCACTAACACGGCTTCCATCGACCAGAGGTTACAGTAGAAGACACTTGCCAAATGTGCCACGCAGTGGGATTGAACCCGGAACCATGTGGCTGGAAAGCAAGCTTCTTACCACACAGCCACGCCTATACTTATTACACACACACACACGACGGGCTTCTTTCAGTTTCCGTCTCCCAAATCTACTCATTAAGCTTTCATCCTCCCACATGTATAATAGAAGTCATTTTCCCAAGATACTGCGCAATGGGACTGAACCCAAGACCATGCGGTTCAGAAGCAAGCTTCTAGCTACACAGCCATCCCTTTCACCAGTATAGGCTTCTGTAATAAAGAAGAAAGTGAACAAGTTTCAAGTTAATTTTGGACTTTAGACAGCAGTCACAAAGGCAGAATCCCATGCTGAGCATTAGAGAAACATGGTATGTATGGATCACCAGTACTTCACATACAGGAATGTATAAATGCATGTGTGCTTTTATGTATGGAGGTATGTATGTGCAATAAAATTTGCCCAAGTCTGAAAACTATGACAATAGCTTTTCTTAATCGTTGAAATATCATGGTTTATTCATTCGCATAATCTTTTTTGTTGTCTTTATAATTATTCGTGTGATTGTTGTTGCTGTTGTTCTTGATCGTGATGGCGTTGGTGTTGTTGGTGGTGTTATTGTTATTGTTGCTGTTGTTGTTGTTGTTGTTGTTGTTGTTGTACTTCGTTTCGTTTTATTACGATTGTTATAATAAAACATGTCGGTTTATAAGAAGTATGGAGAATAGAATATTGAAAAAAAAGACAGCAACAAAAAACTAAAAAATAAGATGGAAGTAAATGAAATATGGAAATAAATTATGCTAAACTGTCAGATTTAATTTAGCACTTCAATCATGGTGGAATTCTTGTTTTATATTTTATTTCGTTTTACTGTATTTCATTCCTCTTCATATTTTGTTTATTCATAAATTTACTCTTCTTATTTTTACTGTTTATCCCCACCACCCACCCGCCGTTTTTGTTAAGAGGGCAAAAGTTTAGACCTGGCAGTGATAAATTAAACTCTAAATATTTTATAGTCTTATTCTAATTTAAAATGATGTATCTGACAGATGAATTGATCTGGAGCTTCTTTAGGAGTATAATTAACTTTCAACTTCTCATATACTGACATATATAGACGACAGGCGAATGGAATTAGATATATTTGAGAAGACGTAACCCTCTCTTTCAATCGAATGTATAAATATAGTAGATGAATTGTGCTCTATTTTCTTCTCTGATGCTAGTTTTCAGTTGTCTATATAGATGTAGGTGCATGAATAGGATTGTTATAGTTAAGTTGTTTTTATCTTTCACTGAACATTGAATGTAAAGTAAACCGGTTGAATGTACGTATACGTGGCTCTAACACTTAGCTGAACACACTTCAGTTTATGTAACTCGACTTGCATCTACTTTTATTTGTTATTTAACCCAAGCACCACCCTTATCAAGTAAACGTATTATCAAAAATGTTTCAGCAATGGCTGTCTTGTAATTTTGTATTACTAGGTCCGTGTTGTGGCCTTTGTTATTGATGGTTTGGTTTTTAGGGAGACTTGGCTACTATCTCTAGCAAAACTAACAACAGCGTAAAGGATGCAGGCACTGAGGTGTTGTGGCTCTGCACTATAGGCAGCGGTTGTACAAGAAAATAATTCTTACCACGAGGGAAGATATTTGCATTTGGCTTGATTAGATATGTATCAGCGTAAAACGATTAAATCCATTGGCTTCAAATTTTGGCACAATACCAGCAAGTTATTGGGGAGGAGTAAGTCGCTTACATTGACCCCAGTGTTTAACTAGTATTTATGTTATCGACACTCGAAGGGATGAAAGGCAAAGTCGACACCGGCGCAATTTGAACTCAGATCCCGCTAAGCATTTTTCACGGCGTTCTAACGATTCTCAACCTTAAAAACGATGAAATGTATTGATATCAAATTTTGGCACAAGGCCAGCAATTTGGGGGGAAGAGGGTAAGTCGATTACATCGGTCCCAGTGTTCAACTGGTACTAATCTTATCGATAGGAAAATTCGTCCTCGGCAGAATTGAACGTAAAGACGGACGAAATTCCACTAAGCATTTTGTCCGGCATGCAAATAGTTCTACCTGTTCGCCGCCATAAGAACAATTAAATAGATTGATGTTATTTTATTGTGAGGGGGGTGGTCCAGATGGAGTCCAGACCTGAGGTAAGTAAGGTCGCGCAGTTCAAACAAGGTGCGATTCACATTCCCAGTGTTCGAGACTTACCATTTCGCCGAACTGTTCTTCTTTAGCCCCAGGCAGACCTTATGGAGCAGAACTATAGTAGAAAGCTTTCAATCGGTAATCTTCTGATCATTCTATCATTTTCTGTTTTTTATATTGTACATCGTTGGTTCATAAAATTATTCATCAAGCGGTTTACCACCACCCCCGCCGCCACCACCACCACCACCACCACCACCATGGTATCTGGTATGTTTAATGTAAGGCAGCAATACAAAAGAGTAAATTAAACCACAGAAATATACAAAAATCAATCACCGAATTTATAAGAATAATTAATCTACATGTTATTTCTAATTAGTTGGAGCATATTTCTCTTTCTGATTAATTTAAATTTACGATATTTAACAGTTCAAATTAGTAAAAACAACTGTTAGTACACTTTGATCTAAAATGTTGTTTTCTTTTTTGGTTTTTTTTTTACTTTATAACAGTTACGTGGCATTCTTATAAAATTAGGTTGTAGTTAAGAAAAAGTTAACTGATTTTGAGGACGGGAAACTATCTGAATATCGGAAAAGAGTTACCTCTATCACGATGATTCGCACCGGATACCAAAATATCGACGTCATGATTGATGTTCAGTACTTTTGTAAACACTGTAAAATGTGACATGGACAGCTGCAACGGAGACTACGAAGCCATGACGAGTAGGAATGGATACACCAGGCCGTATTTCACCCACCATAATTGAACATGGCCTTAGGTTCAATTTACACGTCTGTTTGAAGCTGCCAGAGACTGTGGTCAACTCTTAGCTGGAGAGAGTTGCTGATGGAAGGCCATATATGTGGAAGAAGAATTATGCTCCTTGCTATACCACCAGAAAGTATCAGAAGTGGTTGTCGGCCTATTTCTACGACTTCACCAACAACAATTTCTAAACCCCTAAATCCCCCGATTGTAATCCCGTAGATTACTATGTGTGGTATGCGGTTGAGAAAGACACCAACCACTCCGCCTGCAACACTAAGGCCTAACTGGTGGCCAAAATCAAGGAGATGTTCCAAGATCTTCCCAGAAACAGAAAATTCCTATAAAACGACGTTGGCCGCTTAGCAGACATATCTTTCTCAGTTAGATTCGTCTTCTTTTGTTATTGTCTTTAGATGGTCAAAACCTTCTCAGGAACTTTTGGTGGATAGAAACTGTATGAAATACTGCTGGAGTAAAATTTTTCGACTTTCAGGTGGTGCTCCGGCATG
>NC_142930.1:16603546-16611046 GCF_046866305.1 Octopus bimaculoides | reverse complement strand
TTATTATTATTGTTATTATTCAGGTCACTGCCTGGAATCGAACTCGGTATCTTGGGGTTAGTAGCCTGCGCTCTTAAGCACTATGCCCACAGGCATATGGTGTAGTGCTTAAGAGCGCGGTGAGTTCGCATGGCAACTTTGAGTTTGCTCATTTGAAAGGCGTGGACTCTAGGGCAAAGTACCCCATCTTTAAAATGTGGCCGAGTAGACCAGAATGAAATCGGGTTGTAATACTAGAATATATATATTTATATATATATATATATATATATATATATATATCGTTTAAATTTGTTTAAGAGAAACGTTCTGAATATGCACATAAAGCTTCTATTCCATATACTGGTTATAGTCAAATGATGGTGACTGGTGAACCAGTTTTGGGGGTTGCATCGCACTGTACCAATATAATATAAGATAAATATAATAATAATAACAATAATCCTTGGTTGGCATTTATAAAAATTTAATGCATCACTACTCCGGTTTCTACAATTCACCTGTCTCCCAAGATTACAGTCCGTATTCCTGGAATGATTACCGTGCAGTCCGTAGTATCCGTGGGTATCAGGTTGATCATCTTCATGAATTCATTTCTTCAGGAGGTACAACATTAATGGATGTTCAACAGAGGGATGCCTATCCCTTTGCCCAGTGCGAAGCTTGATTGAGTTATGTCGGTATTTCTGTGTGTATCTGACAAGGAAGAGTAGGAGGGGATGAAAAGAGAAGAAAGAATGATAGTTATAGGGTGATGGAGATGTATTGTTGCCATGTTGGACTTATTTTGCTCTTCAGTATATATATATATATATATATATATATATATATATATATATATCATTTTATCTAGTTTCAGCCCATGAGCTGTGGCCATGCTTGGGCACCGCCATTTAAAATAATGAGGTAGATATATGATGAATGAGGAGAATCGAGAAATAGAACAAAGTTGTTGTTGTTGGCACTCCGTCGCTTACGACGTCGAGGGTTCCAGTTGATCCGATCAACGGAACAGCCTGCTCGTGAAATTAATGTGCAAGTGGCTGAGCACTCCACAGACACGTGTACACTTAACGTAGTTTTCGAGGATATTCAGCGTGACACAGAGTGTGACAAGGCTGACCCTTTGAATTACAGGCACAGCAGAAACAGGAAGAGTGAGAGAAAGTTGTGGTGAAAGAGTACAGCAGGGTTCGCCAACATCTCCTGCCGGAGCCTCATGGAGCTTTAGGTGTTTTCGCTCAATAAACACTCAGAACGCTCGGTCTTGGAATTGAGACTGCGATCCTATGACTACGAGTCCGGTACCCTAACCACTGGGCCATTGCGCCTCCAATAGAACAAAGAACAAGAGGAAAAAGCTGTGACGAAAGTATTATTTGCATAACGCTTGAAAGAATAGGAAAGCATTCTTTAACGTTTCAGACGGTAGCCTTTCGTCAGAAATATTAAAACGGAGGAAATTTGGCGAACAGAAGGAAAGAGAGGCTAGGTGGTCACGATAGGAAATCCTTTGTTTAAATTTTGCAGAATGACAGCCACAAGATGAACAGTAACAATAACAGAAATAATAGCGACTCCCCATCTTTACGACTTCCACTATCGTCACCAATATTAACTATAACAAAGGAAACAGCAAGTCGACCTTCGAATCACCATATGTATAGCAACAACGAGAACAACAACAACGACCACAACTATTAATACTGCCACCATCACCATCACTGTCACCACCGTCACCACTATCACTACAACTACTACAGCCACCTTCATTAAGATGATAAACATTATTATGATGATCATCGTCATCATCATTTACAACATTGACAACGATATTAAATAAAGGTTTAATGCAATCATTATTGCTGTTTTCTCACTGGTCTTAGCTATACGTATTATCAAATATTCATGGAATATCGTAAATATTTGATCATCTTTTCCACCCACTCTCCTCTGGTGTTGATAATGTGGCATTCGGAGAAATTGCTGTTCACACTTCTTCTTCTTCTGCTTCTTCTTCTTCTTCTTCTTCTTCTTCTTCTTCTTCTTCTTCTTCTTCTTCTTCTTCTCTCTTCTTCTTCTTCTTCTTCTTCTTCTTCTTCTTCTTCTTCTTCTTCTTCTTCTTCTTCTTCTACTCTCTTCTACTTCTTCTTCTTCTTCTTCTTCTTCTTCTTCTTCTTCTTCTTCTTCTTCTCCTTCTCCTTCTCCTCCCCCTCCTCCTACGCCTCCTCCTCATTCTTCTTCTTCTCGTCCTCCTCCCCTCCCATTCTCCTCTTCCTCCTTCAAGCCATTATCCTCCTCTTCCCCTCCCCACAATCTCCTCCTCCTCCTCCTCTTCATCGTCATCATTATTAGCATTGTTCATGTTGCGCTTGTGGCGGCGATTATTATTATTATTATTATTATCATCATTATTATTATTATTATTATTATTATTATTATTATTATTATTGATTGTGGGTTGCGCGATGACAATGATGGACAGATGGACACAGATGCTGAAGTCAATTTGATAACGACTTCTTGATGAAGACACGGGTATTGTTTTTATAGTTATTTATAGTTTGCTGTAGTTGGCGTCATCGTCATCGTTTCTCGTCCTATTATGATATCGTTTTCGTTGTCGCTGTTGTTCTTATTGCAGTCCATTACCATCGTCGTCGTGGTGGTGGTGGTGGTTGTTGTTGAAGTGACAATGTATTAAGAAAACCGAAGCAGGGAAAATAGTTTGTAAACGTGTTTAATTTAAGGCGGGAACATGGCCAAAAAAAAGTACAAAAATACAAACAACTAAAACAATCAATATCTCAAAAGAAATAAAATATACAAAAAAGAAAAACTACATAAAAATTTAAGGTCGTTTTTCATATTGCTTTAATCTAGAGTAAAAAATAACAAAAATGCCACGTTTGTCAAAATGGCCGCCTTAGAAGAATGTCGCCACGAAATGTTTTTAGAATATTTATTCCTTTCTTCTCGCTGGATATGGAGTTCAAATCCCGCCGGGATTGGTTTTGGTTTACAATTTCATTACAATAATTTACTGATACAATTAATTAAAGCAAATGAATTTTTACATTAAAGAATTCATCTTATTTGCAAATAAGGAAAGCCCTGTTAAAAGGCACCGGTTTGACAGATATGATAGATTAGTGGACTTAACACATATGAATAGTTGTGACGGTCACTTCGCTCTAAATCGCAGCTTCTGTAAGCAAAATACCAATGACATACGACTGCCGCCATGCTGGAGCACCGCCTTTAGTCGAGCAAATCGACCCCAGGACTTATTCTTTCTAAGCCCAGTACATATTCTATCGGTCTCTGTGGAATCTTGACTAGTTTCGTCGCAATATTTAATATCGTTAAGGCGGCGAGCTGGCAGAATCGTTAGGACGCCGAGTAAAATGCTTTGCAGCATTTCGTCCGTCATTACGTTCTGAATTCAAATCCCGCTGGGGTTGATATTGCCATCCATCCTTTGGGGAGTCGATAAAATAAATACCAGTTGAGTATTGGGGTCGATCAAATCAACTTACCTTCTCCCTCGAAATTGCTGGCCTCGTGCCAAAATTTGAAATCAATATTCAATATCGTTAAGGCGGCGAGATGGCAGAATCGTTAGCACGTCAGGCAAAATACTTAGCAGCATTTCATTCGTCTTTTCACCCTGAGTTCAAATCACGCTGGCGTTGACTTCGCTTTCATCCTTTTAGGGTTGATACAATAAGTACCAGTTGAGCACTGGGGTCAATGTAATCGACTAAAACCTTCAACCTGAAATTGCTGGCGTTGTGCCAGAATTTGAAACCAATTTCTAATATCGTTCTCTAGTCTGTGATGAGACCACTAAATTCGTGGTAGAGAGCAATAATTAGCTGAATCAATAAAAACGGCGTATTCCATAATTTGTTGTATTGCGTTATTGTTGGCACTCCGTCGTTTACGACGTCGAGGGTTCCAGTTGATCGAATCAACGGAACGGCCTGCTCGTGAAATTAACGTGCAAGTGGCTGAGCACTCCACAGACACGTGTGCCCTTAACGTAGTTCTCGGGGATATTCAGCGTGACACAGTGTGACAAGGCTAACCCTTTGAATTACAGGCACAACAGAAACAGGAAGAAAGAGTGAGAGAAAGTTGTTGTGGAAGAGTACAGCAGGGTTCGCCGCCATCCCCTGCCGGAGCCTCGTGGAGCTTTAGGTGTTTTCGCTCAATAAACACTCACAACGCCTCGGTCTGGGAATCGAAACCGCGATCCTATGACAGCGAGTCCGCTGCCCTAACCACTGGGCCATTGCACCTCCTATATTGCGTTATATATCCTTAATTACACAAATGGCTTCTATGTTGGCGCAGGATCTGCTAGGAAGTCCAATAAAAATCGCCTTCAAAATCACTAATTAATTTCTTAAAGAGCGAAAGAAATAATAGAGAATGTATTTAAGGGGGGTATTGTTGCGAGAATAAATAAACAGGATTATGATGCTGGGATTAATTTTCATATAACTGCTCAATTGGATCCGAACTGGGACTAAATAATAATACCATCACCAATAGCAGGAATAAAACAAAAACAAATCAACAAGTTTAACAAGAACCTCTTTTGAGTTCAAGGATGTCGTGGCAACCCTTTTTACCTTTTATATTGCCGGTGGGTGAGGATGATAGTGAAAAAAAATACATGTGATATTATGTGGTTGAGTTAATCAGCAATATATTCCTTCAGAATTTTTGGACGTATACCAATGTTAAGAATCGAATGTAATAAAGTTCGTTTACCTTCTGTGTTTATGGTTTTAAATTAGCGGTAGAAGGCTGTGGTGTGGTTACCAGATTCGGAAAAGCGGCAAACAGCTTACCTTGCATTAGCAATTTATATGGTTTCCGAATATGAGTTCAAGCTTGCATTTCATCCTTCCTAAATTAATAAGATGCTAAAGTACGTGTCATGTAGTGGTATCCTTATCTAACGATGTTCTCATTTCCTATTTATGGATTAGTATTTTGTTACAGTTCGTGGAGCAGCGGACAAAATTCTTTGTGGCATCCATTTATAACTGATTCT
This sequence comes from Octopus bimaculoides, assembly GCF_046866305.1. NCBI lineage: Eukaryota > Metazoa > Mollusca > Cephalopoda > Octopoda > Octopodidae > Octopus > Octopus bimaculoides. The sequence goes on along the minus strand of NC_142930.1, from coordinate 16,605,978 downwards.
AAGACGTCATCTCGCGAGTGGTGACTGTGACTTTTATTTTTCTAGTTCGACAAGGTGCGAAGCTCGGGTATCAGGGATTCACTTCTGGTCTAGCTACTATTCCGCGCTGAGGGGTCACAGATTTGATATTGCGAACGTTGATATACACACATTAGTCCACACATCCATTCACACATTCAAACGCACATTCACATATTCATTCACATATATTTATACAGTCATTCATTCTCGCACGCGCACACACACTCACACACACACACACACGCACACACACACACACACACACACAGACACAGACACAGACACACACACACACACACACACACACACACACACACACACACACACACACACACACACACACACACACACACAGAGTTGCAGAATATTTCCGTTTAAACATATAACGAACGAAGACAAACCATATTTTAGAGCATAGTGCTCAATACATGAAGGCATCGAATTCATTTCATTAAAAATAATGATACATAAATTAAACTCGTCTTATTTTGTTCACTAAATAGAATTGCAAACTACACTTCGTGAAAGAAATGAGAATATCGTATTCCAGAGGAATTGTTTTTGAAACATACATACGTGGTCTGATCAATAAGTATCCGGATGGTTGCTATAGTAACGAAGCTGAAGTACGTACTGTGAAGCCGCTTGGCACAGATTGACCTTGACCGTGAACCCTCCTGAGCATGCGCATTAAATTTTAACGTTCTAGCTCACTTCCACTGTTTACAGCAATGCTTGATAGAAACGTGTATAGCGGAAGTGAGCTAGAACGGTAAATATTCGTGCGCATGCACAGCAGAGTTCAAAATCATCTGACCCAGGCGGCTTCACTCTGCATCGTTACTATGGCAACAGACCTTATTGATCAGACCTCGTACATACATAAATACATACATACATAATACATACATACATACATACAAGCATGCATATGTACATACATACATACATACATACATAGATACATACAAGCATGCATATGTACATACATACATGCATACATACATACATACATACATACTTACATACATACGTACATACATACATACATACATGCGTACATACAAGCATGCACATGTACATGCATACATGCATGCATACATACATAGATGCATGCATTCATGCATACATACAGACAGACTTAAATAGGCTGAAGGTTACACGAAAATTTATAGACACAGAATGATGCATACACACTCAGAAATAAAAGAAGGAGAGGGAGAGAGAGATAGAGAGAGAGAGAGAGAGATAGAGACAGACAGAGAGACAGAGAGTGCAAGAAACACAGGGAAAGAGATAGAAATACATATATGATAGGTATGCATTCATAGAACAGCAGTATGAATATATAGACTATAGAGACAGATGGAACGATAACTTAAGTGAATCATAACAATATGAAGATTAAGAAGTGTGTATGAGATAGAAAGGCAGACAGAGACAAACGGACATTGAGTTGAAAAGTCAGTTAGTGAAGTGGAGTATGCGAGAGTGACATTATCTATATAGAAGTAATAAAATTTCGATGCTATACACGCTGACTTGCAGGAGTTGTTCAGTGAATAATGACACGACTTCCACGTCAGGACAGATAGATAAATTGCCTGGTTTCAATGAGAGATTAGCAACGACTACGTTCCACTTGAAACATTTCATGTTTTATTGACTATCAACAAAACTCTATCTTCATTAAGACACATAAAGACATCGCATACACACACACACACACACACATACACACACACACACATACACACACACACAAACATACTCATACTCAAGGAAATACAACAGAAATTAACACTTATTTTATATTACAATATACGTATATGTATACGTATGCATGTGTGTATGTATTTATATATAATATATATATACACATACATATATATATATGTGTGTGTGTGTGTATAGATACACACACACATACGCACCCCCCCCACACATACATACATATACATATATATATATATATATATATATATATACATACACATATACATATACATATATACATATATATATATATATATATATATATATATATATATATATATATATATATATATATATATATATATATATATATATATATATATATATGTAACATTTAGAAAATAGAGGATAATATGCTGAACCCAACTATTTGCAGACGGTGTATCCCGTTGAATTCATTAATTTAATTCATAGCAAAAGTGACAAAAAAAAGGAAGAAAAGAAAAAGAAAGAAAGAACCAAAGCACAGGTGTCCATGGCAGACTATGTTATTTTGCCAACATGGTTTACATATAGAAGTACAAAGTACATAAGGAATTAGAGGATGAACAGAAGTTTAATCTTACAGCTGTTTCGGCCTAGATTTAGCAAGCCCCATTCTATCCGAATATTCCTTTCCGGAGTGATTATCGGAT
>NC_142930.1:16591046-16593546 GCF_046866305.1 Octopus bimaculoides | reverse complement strand
TGTATCTGTCTCGTATATGGTGTTCTACTAAGATGTTAAGCAATGATTTTTAGACCGGGTTGTTGGACTAATTTTAAAAGCAAATGTGGCAGTAATTTATCAGATATTAAGCCTGTCATACTGCCAATGGCTCTAGTTTGTTCTGATTGGGTAACATTTACAGTAATTGTACCGTTAGTGCGAAGTTAAACGGACTGACTCAGAGTATTTAACGAACTGTCTATTTACTTATTTCTCATTTAAATTAGAGCCATTTTTAGTATCATGTCTTCCAGATATGGTTATAAGTTTTTCTTTTAGCTGAGGTAGTAACTAATTTAACTTTTAAAATTTTTTCTTACAAATTGTTTCTAATTTTTACCGAATTTATTCCTGGTGTTCAGTGAAGACGTTTCATCGTAAAATTATGAGAATATAGGTAATTACTTTCCCAAATAGTAATATTTTATTTTTCAATATACGCTTCAACAGCAGCTAAAGATATCTACCTGCAAACTGTTTATGTATATCTCTTTCCTATGCATTAGTTATGTGGTTATTAGCACATATATCAGAAGTTTTATATCTTGTTATTTCTATATCATTTAAACAGTAAAATATATAGTTGAGAGTGTATAAAAATATAAAGTTTATGAAGTTTATACTGAGATTTTATATATATTCTTTACTCAATCTATGTTTATAGAAATGGCTTGAGCAGCAGACGTGTTCAAAGCCATGATGGTTCTACCTTATGCTAAAATTAAAACTTAGTAAATTTTAAATGAGACTGAAATGTCGACAGATTTGAATTGTAGCTAAATCCAAGGTTATTCGAAACATACATTTCGTTTTTAAAACTATTTTATTCCAGGAATTGTCAGACACCATAATTTAGTTGTGTAAAACACATGGGACGATTCATCCAAATTGATTTTCGTTCTTTTGGTAATTTTATTTGAATGTACGTAAAATAAACAATATATCGTGCTTAGATATTTGTGTCGTAGTGGAGGCGCAATGGCCCAGTGGTTAGGGCAGCGGACTCGCGGTCATAAGATCGCATTTCGATTCCCAGACCGGGCGTTGTGAGTGTTTATTGAGCGAAAACACCTAAAGCTCCACGAGGCTCCGGCAGGACATGGTGGCGAACCCTGCTGTACTCCTTCACCACAGCTTTCTCTCACTCTTTCTTCCTGTTTCTGTTGTGCCTGTAATTCAAAGGGTCAGCCTTGTCACACTGTGTCACGCTGAATATCCCCAAGATCTATGTTAAGGGTACACGTGTCTGTGGAGTGCTCAGCCACTTGCACGTTAATTTCACGAGCAGGCTGTTCCGTTGATCGGATCAACTGGAACCCTCGACGTCGTAAGCGACAGAGTGCCAACAACAACATCTGTGTCGTAACACATGTAAAATTAACACCATTCTTAAGCTAAAATTTTCCAAAAATCCACTGCCACCTCCTTACAGTGCTAGTAAATATACATAAAACACGATTAAAATGAGTCTTGCCTTGTAGTTTTAAATATAACTACATACACACCCAAGCATATACACACATACATGTAAATACGCGCACACGCATAAACACACACACACACACACATGCAGACACCCCACCACACATACACAAGTAAATGAACAAATGTCCGAAAGTATAGCTTAACGTATTTGGTGAGCACATAAATGTGTGTGCGTGTATACCTGTATATGTGTCTGTATGAAAATGTAATCGTTTGTGTGTGTGTATGTGTGTGTGTGTGTATGAAGGCGTAGTGGTTAGAGCAATGCACTCAAGATCTATTGATCGTGATTTCAATTCCTATATCAGGTGGTACCCTTTTTACTCTTTACTCTTTTACTTGTTTCAGTCATTTGACTATGGCCATGCTGGAGCACCGCCTTTAGTCGAGCAAATCGACCCCAGAACTTATTCTTTGTAAGCCTAGTACTTATGAAGTTGGGATGCAGTACGACTGTTTCAGGCGGTTCCATTTAATTGAACAATGCAATCATTACATCAATTTAAATGAAATGGTTTCTTCTGCTGCACAAATAAAGAAATGTAATTTTAACAAGTAGGACACATTAATATAATTTTTCTCAAAATTATATACATAAATATATATATATATATATATATATATATATATACATAAATATATATATATATATATATATATATATATATATATATATATATATATATATATATACATACATAAATATATATATATATATATATATATATATATATATATATATATATATATATATATATATATATATATATATGCATATATATATATATATATATATATATATATATATATATATATATGCATATATATATATATATATATATATATATATATATATATATATATATATATATATATATTATATATATATATATATTATATACATATATATATTATATACATATATATAAATATATACATACATATATAACAACAGTAGCATCGTCCTCTATGGGACCACCGCACTTAGTTGCTG
>NC_142930.1:16578546-16586046 GCF_046866305.1 Octopus bimaculoides | reverse complement strand
CACTCCCCACAAGCCCATATATATAATTCTTTTCTTCTACTTTAGACACAAGTCCTGAAATTTTTTCGGGAAAAAGATTAGTCGATTATATCGACCCTAGCAGTCAACTGGTACTTAGTTTATCGACCCCGGGAGGATGAAAGGGAAAGTAAAATTTGAACTCAGGTTGCAAAACCGGAAATTATGTACATTCTTTACATTATTTACATATGACGGATATTTGTCCTCATCATGTTTGGTGTTGTGGTTAAGAGCGCGGGCTAATAACCCCAAGATTCCGAGTTCGATTCCAGGCAGTGACCTGAATAATAATAATAATAATAATAATAATACTAATAACAACAGCATCGAAAAATACATTAGGAATGAGAACTCATGTTCGAAATTTTCCCAAGACACCCGATGGAGGCTGGAGGGTATATCAGCCGAAACGTTGTGTTAACAACAAACAAGGTGAGGACAAATATCCGTTAAATGTAAATAATGTAAATAATGTAAAAAACGGATATAAATGTTGCTGAGCATTTTATCCAATGTACAAACATTTCTACAAGCTACCCGCCTTTTCAGTAACGATAAGGAAAAATGTATGCTTTACTTACCATAAAAATGCTTCAAACAACCAAGATAACTGCATGGAAAATTTAGTTTCTTTTCTTTTCCATGTATTATCATCTTCATTGATTTCTCCATTTTAATATACCTTACAATGATTGTAGAATCATTATATATTGGAATATGTCATCTCATAAACGCACTTGATGGAGAAAATTTATAACTGAAAAAAAAAAGAAAGAAAACGTAAATTATAGTAACTTGAGCGTGTTTTTTTCTATGGATGAAAGCTAGAATACACGCATGTATGTATGTATGTATGTATGCATGTATGTATGTATGTATGTATGTATGCATGTATGTACGTACGTAGTATGCATGTATGTTTGAATATATGGATGAGTGGTGCGTTTGTGTGCCTACAACTGGGATAACCAGTATTAATAAATTTACGTCTGAGTATGTTATATCGCAAGATATTAATAATTGTATATCTATCTATCTATCTATCTATCTATCTATCTATCTATCTATCTATCTATCTATCTCTGTATAGTACACACACACATACACATATCTATATACTTACCACATGTCTAACTGCAGCGGAGCAATTTAGCTAGCATGCCACCTATTTACGTAAAAGATTAGCATTATTATCTATATGCGTGAATGTGTTTCTAAGTCTTTGTGTTTTTCTTCACGTGTAAAAAAATGATTGACAGTCATTGTTATTGGGTATAAGGTTTGGCATGTATATTAAACGAAAAACAAGCTGAGACAACCTTTTTAATAACGTTACGTATGTGCGCATAAAACGGGAATTTTGTGTCTGAATGCATATTATTCTTACGTGAGTGTGTGGTTGTATATATACACACACACTCACACATACTCACACACTCATGCACGCACACAAACGCGCGCACACATGCACACACACACACACAAACACACACACACACATATATATATATATACATATATACATATACGTATGCGTAGGAGTGGCTGTGTTGTAAGTAGCTTGCTTACGAACCACATGGTTCCTGGTTCAATCACACTTCCGGGCAAGTGTCTTCTGCTATAGCTCGGGCCGACCAAAGCCTTGTGAGTGGATTTGGTAGACGGAAACTGAAAGAAGCCCGTCGTATGTATGTATGTATGTATCATCATCATCGTTTAACGTCCGCTTTCCATGCTAGCATGGGTTGGACGATTTGACTGAGGACTGGTGAAACCGGATGGCAACACCAGGCTCCAGTCTGATTTGGCAGAGTTTCTACAGCTGGATGCCCTTCCTAACGCCAACCACTCAGAGAGTGTAGTGGGTGCTTTTACGTGTCACCCGCACGAAAACGGCCACGCTCGAAATGGTGTCTTTTATGTGCCACCCGCACAAGCCAGTCCAGGGGCACTGGCAACGATCTCGCTCGAAAATCCTACAGGAGCCAGTCAGGCGGTACTGGCAACGGCCACGCTCAAAATGGTGCATCTCATATATGTATGTATATATATATATATATATATATATATATATATATATATATATATATATATATATGTGTGTGTGTGTGTGTGTGTGTGTGTGTGTGTGTGTGTGTGTGTGTGTGCACATGTTTGGGCTTTGCTTTGTATCTGTACAAGTTGACTCTTATTCAGAGACTCCAACTGTCAACAAGCTAGTTCAGGTTGGTGTTATGACTAGGGTGCCGTATTCTGGGTTTTGCACAGAGTATTGTTCTAGAGAATGTCTTTCAAAAGAAGAAAATTAGAGGTTTGTTCAGATGATAGTGTGATCTCGAGATGACAGTAAATGGTGTTTGCTATTATGTACATTTAAATGTTCTTTTGACAATATTATTATTATTATTATATGAGAGAGCAGTGCATGCCATCAAAGTGACACGGGTAAAATATACGAAGCCCATTATACCCATCATGACTACCCGTCTGATAAGGGTACACCAGGCACATGCATCACAACCCTATCTGCAAGACATGGGGATTTCATATCAAGATAAATAGCTCATGAACTTGCAGGTGGGACCTATTTAAGATTTTCTTCACATCGAGTAGCCCATCGAAGTGAATCTGGGGTAAAAATATATGAAATCCAATGTACCCATCATGACTACTCATCGGATAAGGGTACACCAGGTACATGCATCACAACCAGATATGCACGACATGGTGACCTCCTATGAACATAAACAGCGCAGGACCTTGCTGGTGAACATAATCAAGCAAGCTGCAGGTCGTATTTTTTATAACCTATGGCATGGACAATTTTCATTGTAACTACGAATATTGGAAACGTCATTATCGAAGTTGCTACATAGGACAAAATTTTATGATATTCTTGCCAGTTAACAAGAACTAGCATAGATCATAATTTTTGTGGACTGGATTGTCATGCGCAGCCGCTGTGGAAATGGTATAAGAATCAATAGGTGTAGAATAGGTTAAATGATATTTGCAGACGACATGGTGTTACCTGGCTCATCAGAAAGTGAATATACTGAATGGATTCGCTGCCGAGTGCTGGAAAAGAAGGTCGAGAACTTGTGTTGCGAAGACTGAAACATTGGTCCTCTCAGAAAAGTCATCCCAGTGTACTCTGCACGTTAATCGAACATCATTGAGTTAGATAAGTGGAGAAATTTAAGTATCTCCGGGCAGTATTTACGAGCCATGGAAGGTAGCAGGAGACTGAATTGCAATTGATGGTAGAATAAATCGTGGGCTCCAGTATTTGATACTCAGATGAGATGTTGGCAAAAACGTTGTATTCAGTTGTACTTTCGTACTTATCCTCCTCTATGGTCATGAATTTTGGGTAATGAGCGAAAGATTATGATCACGAATACATAATCACGAAAGATTATGATCACTTTGATGGCATGCGCTGCTCTTTCACTCAATAATAATAATAACATTGTCAAAAGTACTTTTAAATGTACATAATAGCAAACGCCTTTTACTGTCATCTCGATATCACACTATCATCTGAACAAACTTCTGTAGGATTCCTGAAAAGTGTCTCTATAATGACGTGACTCGACAGGGTGCGTAACACGGAGATCGAGAAGTCTCTCAAGGTTGATTCGTTACTTGGTATCACAGAGATATGATTAGAATGTCCCATAAAAGAATCTTATGAGTGATTCTTCAATCCAAGTCAACCAGCAGCAAACTTTAGAGTAGAACAAGAACGAGATGGTTGGATAATATCCATAATCTGAGTTAGTGTCGTTCGGAAATTCATCCGGAAAATCCAATGACGGCTGCTTTTGATAGGATCCTATGAAGGAGGCGTCTGAGAAATCTAGCCCCACCCCGATGACCCTCCCGGGAATTGTGAGTAGAGAAGATGGATGAATGGAAAATATTATCAGAAAAAAAAAAACGTGTATAAATAGCACAATGATTTTGTATAAAATACAAGAGTAGAATAATGAAGGAAAAAATGAAATACACGAGGATTAAACGTTGTATATTATTTTTTTCTGGCATTGGCAGTTCTACAATATGTACCAGGATTTCCGTCATCCTCTGTGGACAATAGAAGGGCCAGCAGCACGTCATTATGACCAAGAATTCATTGTAATGACGAGAATTTGAAGGCCATGAAACTTTAATAGACATAGGTTTTAAAATGTTATTGTTCTGAACTAATAAGGATATACGAACATCCGTAATAAAAAAGATAAAACTAGAATATCGTCTTGTCCTTAATATTACTTTGCAAGAAAAGGCGTTCATATACTCTCATACACACACGAACAGCCAGACTCACGCGTACGCAGGCACACACGCGCACTAATTATATGTAAAAGTGTTCACGGTAATGCACACAGTCACAATATATGCACTCATACACTCGGAAGTTTGCAATATTATTTTATTTATCTAGTTTTACATGTTTACACTTTTATCGCCTTCAAAATATTCTTCGTTTGAAGCAATGTAATCGGTCCAGATGCGTTTTTCACTGTTCCAAGCAGTCCTGGAATTCTTGCAAAGTGATGCCTTTTAATGCCTCCTTCCTTTTGTTCTTCACCTCTTCCACATCTGCAAAAATGTTTTCCTTTAAGGATTTTTCTCATTCAGGGAACAAAAAAAGTCGCAAACAAAAGAGCAAGATCGGGTGAATATGGAAGGTGGGTAAGCGGAGTCACGCATTTTTGGTCAAAAACTGTCTCACACTCAGGCGGTGTGTTCAAGCGCATTGTCGTGATGAAATCACCACTCTCCACTGTGCCGTAGTCAAGACGATTTAGTCTCACCGTGTTTCGCAAATGTCTCAGAACTGCCTAATAAAATGTCTGGTTAACAGTTTGACCAGGAGGAACTAATTATGTGTGGACAATTCCTTTCACATCGATGAAACAAATCAGCATCGTCTTGACATTGGACTTCACTTGACGCACTTCTGCGGGGCGTAGTGACATTGAATGCTTCTATTGACTGGATTACTGTGTTACTGGATCGTTTCAGTGATGAACTTAAAAAAAAAAAAAAGAGTCCTGATCAAGTTCCAACTGTTCATTCAGTTCACGACACTTGTACTGCCATCGATATTTTTGAAATACTTTAACTGAGGAAGTCTTACATAACGGATGCCTTTCCTATTATATATTCAACAAACCTGAAACGTATTACATGATTTCAAAATATCACTATTTAGTTTGACCTCAATATTGCAACAATATTCATATGGGCGTGCATGTGCGTTTGATAGCGAGTGGTTTAGTGATTAGTAGTTGGACTCATAATTGTCAGCTTGTGAATTCCATTCGTCGACCGGGCGACCAGTTATGTTCTTCAGCAAAGCACTTCGCTTTACTTCGTTCCGGTTCTTTCAGCTGACAGAAATGAGTAATTCTGCGACAGACCGGTGTCCCATCCAGGGGGGTGAACCTATGTGTCGCAGAAACCGGAAAAACCGGGCGTATGAGTTTATATATATAATATCCATATTTGTATTCTCTATCTATGTGTATGTGCATGTATGTCTGTGTCTGTGTGTGTGGGGGGTGGGTGGGTTTTTTGGGCTGTGTGCAAACGCAGATAAATTTCACATATCATTCATATTTTAATAACGCTAAACACCTTTTCATTTGAAATAAACGTCATAAATTCATTCATTAGGTAATTAAGGAAGAAATTATGTTTATTACCAATGAAAGAACTGTTGAGCGTAATTAAACTATGAACTAACTGTAATATGTATGCTTTTCTTCTATATATTCAAAATATGTTACTCGAAAGGCTTGTGTACACTGATTATATCCTGCTGGCGATTTACTGTGGTTGAGAGAAAAGTAATAATTGTTTTGAATATCAAGTTGAATGATGGGATATGCGTATATACACACAGAGGTAGGTATACGTCTTCATGTGTGTTGTTATTTTGTGAATTCTCCCTATATATATATAACTTCAAATCTCAGTGTTTGAATGTTTCATTTATATACATATATATATATATATATATATATATATATATATATATATATATATATATATATATATATATACATATATATATATGTATGTATATCTATCTATATATATATGTATGTATATCTATATATATGTGTATGTCTGTGTGTGTATACCTACGAAGGCAGGTGAAGGAACAACAAGTAGGTGTATTTTTTTAACGCTCAGGAAAAATGGAAAAGTCTTTGACATTTCAAACCTACGCTCTTCGACAGAAGAGATTGAGGAAAATAAACGAAAAGAGAATGAAAAAAACCCCCCAAAAAACAGAGAGAAAAAAAGCATATGTACAGATATGTCCAACATGATGAAATGGCCCTGTATGCACAATCACATACACATACACATACATACACACTCAAACACATACGCATGTACATATATATCATGATTTTTCGCTAAGGTATGGAGATACTAGTTGTTAGAATTGAATATACTAATACATACGTGTAAACTATCCGTGGGTATATAACACAAAATCAATCTATGAAGGACGAAAGAACAAGAGTCAGATAATCACTTGTAGTAGCTTGCAGCTGCTTCTGATACATGAAGTGATTGTCCTCAGGTCTGAGGGATGTGTGACAACGCTTTCTCGAAATCATTTACAGTAAATAAATTGAATGATTATTTTCCAGAAAGCTTTTAAAAGCACAAAGTTAGTTAGATGGGGAATCATGTATAATAGAATACAGTTTAAGGATGAAATGAAAGGCAGACGTGTATGCATGCATGTATGTATGTATGCATATATGTTTGTGTGTATGTTTCCATGTATGTGTGTGTATGTATGTATGTATGTATGTATGTATCTATCTATCTATCTATCTATCTATCTATCTATCTATACACATACACGCACACGCATATAGTATATCCGCCCCCCCCCCCTACAAAGAAGAACAAACGCCAAAAAACAACAACGTGAGGACGTGGTTCATGTAAAATATTACCAGACGCTTAGGGAAGAAAAGAAAGATAGTTTAACGTTTCGAGCAACGCTCTTCTTCAAAAAGAGAGGAAAGTCCAATAGAAAGGAAGACGGAGGAAGAAAATCGCCAACTATTCACATGTAGTTAATTTTGTCTCATCTGTATATACATATACATATATATATATATATATATATATATATATATATATATATATATATATATATATATATATATATATATATATATATATACATAGACAGTTTCAAGCATAATATACGATGTGCGTTCAAAAAGTACTCTCCCGCACATTTTCGAGCCGGTAGGCCGCGTCAGTACCCGGAGTTACGCCTAGAGTACAGACGTGTTTGGGCGCTCGTTGAATTTTCCTTTCCGCCGAACACGTCGAGCAGAGACATTGCAAAGACTTATGCCAAAAGTTTGGTGATACTCAAGCTCAAATCATTCCGATTACTCAAAAGGCCGTTGGCCAGTTAGCATGGGT
>NC_142930.1:16568546-16573546 GCF_046866305.1 Octopus bimaculoides | reverse complement strand
AATCAACTTTTTTTACGCTGACGGTAAATTTTCGCTATTATTGTAAAACTTCCAACTTTTGTTTTAGTTTGATATCCGCTGCATTAGCTAATGTATATAAACAATGTGCAGTATTTAGCTTGCATTTTTGTTTCATATGTACTTCATCAGTTTTCATAACATACAGTTTTAGGCCTTGAGTTGCTCTGTATTCGACACATCCGTTTTAAATTTAGTCATTTGTGAACCCGAGCTTTAATTCAATGTGTATTATTTCATCGCTAATATTTATCTGATGAGTTACGCTTGATCATACAGGATGTTCTTTCCACACATAAGGGGTGCCAGATTCACTTTGTGTATAATTATTGCTTCTATTGTTCGTTTCTCGGTTTACAACCGAATGTATTCTATTTGATGTTATATTCTACTGCTGTTGCTTATTTTTTAAATAAATTTAATGCCGTTCAATCAGTGTTATTTTTTTTATGCCAGATACCACGTTATCCAATATATCTTTCATAATTTTAGACGATGCGAAATATTAGAATTGAGGGAAAGTTGGTTACTATTTTTAGTAGGTAAAGTGACTGCATAGAGGCTTCCTGCTTTGTTCTATTGTGTTCGTATTCGCTTACCATAAACTTCTATTTGGCTCCTTTTCGATAAATTGTAATCATTCTGGTAAAAATTGGTGCAGCATTCGTCAAACTTTGAAATATAATGATGCAAGAAAGTACCACGTGGATGAAAAATAAACTACATTTCTATATTTGCATAGTTAATAATATATTTTCTGCCAGAACAATTAATAGAGAATGTCATTTTCGTTAGGTTTCTTGTAACTCTTCAAGAGTTACATATTGCAGCACCCTTCTTTTATTGTCTTTACTGTTTTAGATTTTGACCTTGAGGTTAATATATTTGTTAATGTCGAAAGAGATGACCTCTTTTAATATGTAATACACTGAAATCTAATCGATTCTTAATGTTGATATAATGCAAGCTCTAAGCAGATATCTTTCTCAGAACTGTTTCATGGAATTTATCATGAGTTTTCATTAGTAGACAATACGTATGTATCATCTGCTATTGTTTTTGTATCAAGAATGAGAATGTTATTTTTGGGTTGACTTCACAGATAGTTGTGTCTACTTTATATACATGCATACATACATACGTACATACATATATATATATGCAGTTTGTGTAAGTAAAATGCACAATATCTATTAACCACTGAAACTAATGCCTCAGATTTAGAAAATAAATATATGGAAATACCATTTGTTTCGACACTAACAATAGCTAAATGCACACAAATACACCACATAACTAAACTCCGTGCTCACATATTTGTACGTACATGTTGAAACTTTATCTTGTGGAATAAAACAATAGAAATGACAGCAAAAAAAAAATCCCATAAAAAAACTATCTGCAACAGGAATAAAACTACTCGACCAACAACAACAAAACAATTTACTGATACTAATAATAATTAGGAAACAAAACATGTAATTCGTGTCTATTTTCGAATGTTTTGTCTTGTCCTAAAGATAGATTAACTTACAGAAGTCTAATTACAAGACAAGTAATATTATTGTCGTTGCTGTTTTTATTATTATAACTGTATAATCATCATTATTAACAGTATTATGTTGTTTTATGCTATTAATGTTTTATCTGATTTCATTATACTTCTTATCGGCCCATAACCCATGGACTACGATGATATGCATTTTTGTTACTTCTAAAAACAGCCCTTATATGCTCTCTTTTATTTGTTTCGAAGACCCTCTGGATAATTCTGGTTGAACCAAGTAAATAGGTTTTCTGCATTGCATCTACTATCGGAGTAAGATCAAGCTTTGCAATGTGTTCTCTAAAATTCTCTCAAGACTCCAATGATATTTAGCAAGAGCATAACCGTTTTAATACTTATGTATCAGGATTTGAGAAATTTATACTGAAATCAGTACAAATACCCAACTATTAATTATGTCCTTTTCCTGATTCTGGTAACAAATAGTTACGCCACATCAATTACAAGATATATTTTGTTGTTAGTAACTACAATATCCGGCTTGTTGTGAACCAGTCTCATTTTAGTTTGTATGGAAAAGCCTCATAAGAAGAATTCCCTTTCAGTTTCAAGAGACTGGTTTTAGTCCTTTTCTGTGCATGAAAAGCCAAACGTCTTACAAAAATTTCTGAAATACTGCAGCAAATTCTTCATACCTTCACTTTTTGCATTTGTTTAGAATTAACACGGGGCATTCTGATACAAAGTAAGTTATGTTCTTAACTGAACTGTCGCACATTCTACATTTCAGTGACCAGCCCAACTTAGCCATCATTTCCCTCATTCATTTTAATCTCAAGGACTGTTTCTGTGCTCCGAAATCATTTCCGCAATACCCCCTTCCTCAATCAAAACCAGTTGTCTTAATTATCTGTCTTTTTATAAACATTGATTAGAGATTCATTTCATGAAAGCTTGACTTATAGTTTCTTATACTTTCTGTAGTAGTCGTACTAAACCTGTAAGATAGTTGTTCTCTTAAGACCGTAAGAACTAGAAACTTTCTTTCACTCTAGATACAATCCTATGTTTTTTTCTTTGTTCTACTATCATTCCAATATTTATTAATCCCCTTCCACTCCACTATCACTCCAAAACTTCTTAATCCCCTTCCACTCCAATACCACTCCAAAACTTATTAATCCCCATTCACTCCAATACCACTCCAAAACGTATTAATCCCCTTTCACTCCAAAACCTATTAATCCACTTTCACTCCAATACCACTCCAAAACTTATTAATCCCCATTCACTCCAATACCACTCCAAAACGTATTAATCCCCTTTCACTCCAATATCACTCCAAAACCTATTAATCCACTTTCACTCCAATATCACTCCAATACTTATTTATCCACTTTCACTCCAAAATTTATTAATCCCCTTTCACTCCAATATCACTCCAAAACTTATTAATCTCCTTTCACTCCACTATCACTCCAATACTTATTAATGTCTCTTTAGGTTTGTATACTTCTGTGTTCTGCAAGTTGCTTTCTCGTCTTCCTGTCAACATCTCTTACTTCGTTCTTCTCCAACTCAGTCATAACTGCTTCACGTCTTAATAATTCTGTTCTCATGTTGATTGATTGTATGATATTTCCACGCATTCAATTTGGATTTTGAAATCTTCATTCTGTGAAACTAATCTTTAATGGAGATTTCATTCAAGTTTATACTCGTAATTTTGTTATTTTCCACTATGTAACTACCATGTAGATACTTTTATGATGTCCCCTTGCCTCATGTACAACATAGCACTTATCTCCATTCTCTCAGTGGAACTAATAAATATTCCTACGCTCAGCACAAAGGTGTCCATTCAATTCTTATCTTTACCATAAAACTTGCTTGTTATTTTTACTATCGTTATTGTTGCCGTTGCTGTTACTTTAATACAAATTTTCATTTACATATATGGTTCATTTGTCTCTTTATGTCGTGGTCATTATGGCACAAATACTCGCACATTTGTACAATAAAGCCATATCATAAAGATCAGAATGTGATTTATACAAGTAAGTTCAGTGTGCTTATAAATCACCTTAAAAGGATCCAGAGCTTTCAGATCTTTAATTCTTGCTTTATGCCAGTTTAACACACAAAACACAAGACATTTAGATAGTTAAGCAAGATTTGTCGTAAATATATAAATATCGAAAGTATGGCCTTAGGATAAGTTAATATAATCATCAAGAAAATTAACACATATTGTAACATCATTCTATAGAATATTCTTCTATAAGACAGGCAATAACAACAACAGTTGTTAATAATATAATCATATGAGGGGGTATATGTATGAATGAGTGGGCATATGTGTGTGTGTGTGTGTGTATGTATATGTATATATATATATATATATATATATATATATATATATGTATATATATATATATATATATATATATACATACACAGTGCATACTTAGGTAAATAAATTCACAGACAGATAAATAAGTAAATGTTTGTGCATAGTATTATAAACACACATACATGCACACGCTCTCACGAACGCGCACACACATACACACACACACACACACACACACATGAAAATACTCATGTATGGCATTGTAAAATATATATGTATGGCATTGATCAATTACCAAACACCGTTCGATAGGATAATTTCTCTTTGATACAACTGTGCATTTGATATTGTACAAATTTAAAGGCAGTAAATCAACTATGCGTTGTCAAATGAGGATTTTAACTGTTTTAACTACTACTATTTTAACCACCACTACTACTACTACTACTACTACTACAAATAGTAGTAGTAAGAGTGGAAGGAGGAGTCGTGGTGGTGGTGGTAATATTGGTAGCAGTAGTAACAACAACAATAATAATAATAATAATGATAATTAAAGTCTACGCTAAAATGAGGAAAATGGAATAATTAAGCAAATGTTTAACTTAAGATTTGATACTAAAATCAGTCAATGAAAACAGAACTACACGCACGAGTTATGTGCGATTCGTTAATCTTGTTTCGTGATGTTGTCAAACATAGTCACATAGTTACACCAGGGTTACAGGCTAAAACCATTTCATTGTCTGTGATATTTGAATACTGAGGAGATTGCTAATCCTTAGACTGTTCGAATGTGATCATTAAGGAAGCTATCTTATCCGCACAACACATATTCTGACGAAATCAGGCTGGCTCTTTCTATAAAGAAACTTGCTGTGTGTGTCCGGGCATCTTTAGCAGAAAACATTTCTCAAGAAATAATAACTGATAAACTCTACGGATCTTTATATAAAAAAAGAGGACGTATGAAATATGTTTTTAGATATCAGTAAAAAAAATAAACTGGCTAGGACTGGAATACCTCTGATTATAGGTTTATTCTACCAGCTATGACAAACGTATCTGCCATAATATTTTTTAACAAGTTGTTACAAAGAATGAAGAGAAGAAGGGAGAAAG
>NC_142930.1:16561046-16563546 GCF_046866305.1 Octopus bimaculoides | reverse complement strand
TAATGCCGAAGTTCTGTACTTACTAACATTTTTATTTAATGTGTATGTGTGTGTTGCCCATATATATATATATATATATATATATATATATATATATATATATATATATATATATATATATATATATATACACTTAAGACTTAGTTGTGGGTTGGGAGTTTGATCTGCAGAGGTCATTATTATTATTATACAGATTAACACCCACACGATTTTCACTAGGGTGTTAGGGTTACGGTTTTTGGGTCAGGGTTACGGTTTTAGGGTTACGATGAGGGTTAGTCTTACGGTTACGGTTTTACGGTTAGGGTTACGTAATCGTGCGGGTGTTAATCTGAAAAATCACCGAAATGTGAAAACTACCGACCCTCCCATCTGTTATAACTTTTGTTGTTCTGTTTAATATGTATATAGATTATGCCTCCAAACAAGAGAGCTTGCTGGGGAAAGAAAGCAACCAGTTTAAAAAGACAGCAACAGACTGCAGCAATTCACCACATTCCAGAAGCTGCTTTGAACATAATGCAAAACGGTGCATCATCATCTACTGCCCAATCTGATAGAATTCTGGCAGAACTGTGTAGCAACAGATCGCCAGCAATTGCTTCATCAGAAATTGCCGTCCTACCTCCTGCGAAAAGGAATTACCCTGCTATGTATAATCAAGGCAGCGCAAAAAGTTGTTTTGCACAAGCATTTGTATAGCCAATTAGACGGATGACATTTACGTACACTTAATAATGTTACACAAAACAGCCTTCACACTTTCCCTATTAATTTCGTCTTTTGAATTATGAACATATTTACATCATAAGGGTTTTTTCATTGTAAGGCTTTCTTTTTTAGTTGATTTTCACCTAGTAAGACTTATCGTAGGTGGCGTAATAAGTCACACCCGGACAACGTCGAGTTATACTGCTAGTCTAATATAAATCATCATATTTTGTTTGTAACGTCCTGTATTGTTCCTTCTCTATATTGATATTGTATTATCGTAATAAAGAATACATCTCTAGCAGACGAGGTGTTCAGTACTGAAGAAAGGCAGAAATTACCCGAAACGAGGCCGGTCTGCTGGTCTCGTCGCTAGAAGGTAGCAGGGGTTCGTTCACCTGCTTGCAAGATCTCGTATGCAGCTGTGCATCGTTAACCAGCCAGAGATGTCTTCTTGGGATTAAAAAATCGCAATAAAGCGCGTTCGAACGGACAGCCATGTTGAAGTGGCTACGAACATTACTTATATATATATATATATATATATATATATATATATATATATATATTTCATTTCATTTCATTTCAAAGTTTCAGCTCAGAGCTGCGGCCATGCTGATGCACCACCGTGTTGCTACACTGTTATTACAGGGAGCCTCTTACAATATGTGGCACTTGGTGAAGAATGGAGTTTGATTTAGCAACTCTCATTTGCACCTCCTGCCGCGAGGTAGGTTCATCTGGGACTCTCGATAGGAAGAGATCCAGCTTTGATTTAAAAACTCCTACATCTACTTTGTGCAGATTCCTCAGGCTCTTTGGGAGAATATTAAAAAGCTGTGGGCCCCTGAATCCCAAGCTGTTGCAGTAACTGGTCCTGAAGCGCGATGGCATTGCTGGGATCTTTGGCACTATGCAGTGCCGTCCCGTTCTGGCATTGGTGTAGCTTTCAATGCCAAAATTTGGCACAATTCCTTCCAGGATCTTCCAGATGTATATTACTGCATACCTCTCCCGCCTTCTCTCCAGGGAGTAGAGTCTTAGCTGTTTAAGCCTTTCCCAGTAGCTGACCAGTTGCAAAGAGACAATCTTCTTTGTGAATCTATATAAATAATATATATATGTGTGTGTGTGTGTGTGTGTGATCAAAACGAAAATTAGAAATCAAATGATGCCCTGGGAAAACAATTTGGGTGGGTGGTGGTGCCATGAAGAGAGCAAGTCGAAATGATCATATATTTGAAGGAAAAAGAAGATAAAAGAAATAAACCTTTGATATTTTCGAACGAGAACAATTTTCGACAGGAAGGTGAAAAATAATACTGAAGTACAAGAAATTTGCCAGAGAAATAAGTGAGTTGCTGTGTGTTAAAGAAATAGCTACCAATAATAATTGGTACACTGGGTGTAATAAAAAGAACTTGTCTTAAACCAAAAAAAAAAAGAAGTAATATTATATGAGGGACGCGAATCATAATATGTAGTCTTGATCTCAAAGGAATAGTACGTGTTCAAGGAAATACACTTTGAATGCAATAACAAAACATTACACAGACATGTTATCTACTCAATGAAATTTCAAATAGGAAAGACTTTATTGAGAAAATACATAATATTTGACCTTGTACATACATCTTGCATCTCATTATTATTTGTTTCCACTATAAGGTCAAATACGGAAAAGAAAATTTACCTAAAATATGTAGAGGAAAGTAGGAAAAAAGTATGAGTTCGTTTCCGTAGATTTGTTAAAACGAAATATAACTATAGTACAACAAAGATGCTGTGG
>NC_142930.1:16553546-16556046 GCF_046866305.1 Octopus bimaculoides | reverse complement strand
CTTTATCACAGTACGCACCTAATACATACATACATACATACATACACACGCACATACATACATACATACATGCATATATACATACATGCATACATACATACGCATGTTTGTGTATATGTGTGTGTGCAAATATGTGTATATACATACATATATATATATATATATATATACACACATATATACACATACATAGATACATAGATGCGTATATGTATGTATGTATATATGTATGTATGTGAATATGTGTGTGTGTGTGTATTTGCGTGTATTTGTGTGTGTATGCGTGTGAGTCTGTGTGTATACAACGTACATTCCAGAATTTTAAACGATTTTGAACTATTCCAGGAGAGACATTGAAAGAAATACCTAATCTCCTTCGAAGCAGGACCCCCTTGACTTCAAATGCTCTTGTTGTTGAGCGTCATCCACTTCGTGAAAGCTTCACAGAGCTCCTCCAAAGTGAAGGTCTTAAGGTTCCTTGTCACAGCTTTTACCACCTACAAAATCACCACCCCTGAGATTTTCCTTAGAAAGCAACAAAATATCACAGGAAGCTACTTCTGGAATGCAGGAAGGCTGAGGAACCTCTATTGAGGCCGATCTCTGTCAAGTAGTTGGCTACCAAGATCTTCGTCCCTAGTACTGGGAATGAACTTTGCGCATGTTTATATCTTCATGAAAAATTTTGTGTACATTTGCCACACCAACTCCCAGAAAATTGCGAACTTTCTCAACCAGCTCTTGTGTTCTGAGTCCCTCACCCTTCAACACTTGTCATCTTCTCGCAGGTCATTTCTGCCATCCTAGAATTTCTTGTGCTAACGATAAATTTCTGTAGCGTTTTTTTTTTCTCCCAGTTTGATACAAAACTTTATTGCATACCTAGCTTCCAAATGTTCCCGCTGCATTCTGAAAACTAATCAGCAGTGACAAACAATGTTTAGTAGAGCGTATATTAAAATGCTATTACATCGGTTTCCATATAATAATCTGGAATACGAAAATTTGGCAGGTCAGCTTATTAGATGTGTAGTAATGATATACATTCAAGGATGTCTAGGAAACAGAGTTCTTCCTTCATAATGATATTTGATGTTATTTTAGTGATATCACGCTATATGTATATAATTTGCATATCTTTTTGTGTTTAAGATTCTGTATGTATGGAATAGTACGATCCTAAATCTCCCTTTGTATTTTGTCCATCGTAAGCAAAAATATCTCCGTTTCTGGCCGAAATCGTACTACGTCAAAAACGGTAGAGGAGTATGGGCCGAAATCGGACGTGGTTCCTCCTGATGATGTCTTGAGCTAACTGGATCCTAATCCACGAAGGGAAGGTATGTCAGAAGAAAGTAATTCAACAACGCGGGTTAATGAACCGTAAGACGTGTGGCCAGAACCTCCTGGAAAATAACCATAGCGAGGGACATTCCACTGTTGAATTAGAACAGTCACAAACAGTGAAAGAAGACATGCACCCAACACCAGAGCTGAAGACACCTCCGAAAGGAGGGGCCCCGCCACGTCAAAACGTTAGAGGAGTAGGGGCCGAAACCGGACGTGGTTCCTCTTGATGATGTCTTGAGCTAACTGGATCCTATAAAGGAGCTGTTGTGGTAGCAGACCGCGAAACATGGCTGAAATTCCACACAATCAATGTGAAAAATTAGGTACATTCTCCATTTTACTATACTTTATAGAAGGAGAAGGTGATAATGAAGCAGTTTTTACACTTTGGCCCACTGCTCCAAAGTTTGATGAGGATATAAAGTCAAGGAAAAATACGTTTTTTGTAAAAAAAAAAAAAAAGAAAAAAAAATCAAGGTAATGTGTATACAAAGATTTTGATGTAATTATTAAAAACGAATAGCATATCTAGATTCAGCTCACAAAAGTCCTTCCGGATCAATTGTATATTCAACAGAATCATTTCCGTCCTCTAATTGTGTAGATCTGTGTAATTAGGAACTGGAAACACAGCGCTAACATTAATACAGACTCAGATTCGCATGAATATTGTATCGTACTGAGCAATACTGACCATCTTTTCAGCTTCACACATATATACAGTAGCATATGCTATAGAAAATCAGGAGGTGAATATATCTATTTAACCACTTGTTATTCTTAGGATTAACGGTTGTTTCGTAGTCTTCATCATGTAATAATAATTTTAGAGTACAAGAAATTACTTCACATACTTGCAGAAATATGCTTGCATCGCATTGTACATTACAATTGTACATTTAGAAATCAATATAGATGAAAAAAGCTGACTCTGAATTAGTACACTTAATAATCCGATACTCCTCCGTATTGGACTACTATGTGGTTTGCTAGCCAGGTCCACTAGAGGAGCTTTCCACATTAGCTTCATGTTTCTATGAATACATACATTGCACTATATATATATATGTGTGTGTGTATGTATGTGTGTGTGTGTGTGTGTGTGTGTGTGTGTGTGTGTGTGTGTTTGGTTCTAATATCATTACCTCTT
>NC_142930.1:16521046-16548546 GCF_046866305.1 Octopus bimaculoides | reverse complement strand
CATAGAAAGGCTATATATACAACGCACAGAAGGTGGCAGGGGTCTTATACAGCTAGAAAACTATTATAAAATAACCACTATAGGACTGCAAAAATACCTACTCCAGAAGCAAGGGAAACTAATACAAATAGCCACAAAACACGAGCAAAACAAAAAACTGTTTTCAGTATTTAAGGAAGCTGACAAATACAAACAAGAAATCAATCTACCTCACAAATACGAAGAAGAAGAAGAAGAAACAACAAAAGCTATAAAACAAATGAAATCCAAACTAAAACTAGAACAGCAACGGACCATGATAAAACGATGGCAAGAAAAGCCCCTACATGGTAAATACTGGGCTAAACTAAATGCGAAAGAAATAGACAGAGAAAAATCCCAGCAATGGCTGAGAAGCTCAGGACTCAAAGCAGAGACTGAAGGATTTTTAATTGCTGCACAAGACCAAAGCCTCCCCACCAGAAATTACCAAAAACACATAATGAAAAGAAATATAACAAGTAACTGTAGAATATGTGGAGATCGACAAGAAACAATAAATCATATTATCTCTGGCTGCCCAGTCCTGGCTAAGAAGGAATATATCCACAGACACGACAGAGCTGGGACCTATATACACTGGAAGCTATGCCAACATTATGGAATAACAACAGAAAAAAGATGGTATAAACACACGCCAGAAAAGGTCACAGAAAACGAGAAAGCAACCATACTCTGGGATATACCAATACACACAGATAGAGAAATTAAGGCAAATAGACCAGATATAGTTGTAAAAGATCATGAAGAAAAAAAATGCTTTCTAATTGATGTATCAATACCAGCAGATGACAACGTTTCTCTAAAAGAAATAGAAAAACTTTCAAAATACAAAGACCTGGAAATAGAGATAACTCGAATGTGGAATCTAAAAACAGAAACAATTCCTATCATAGTAGGTGCCTTAGGTATAATAAAAAAATATTCAGACAAATACATAACAAAAATAGCAGGACTTACAAATATATATAACATACAGAAAATTGCACTACTGGGTACTGCACACATTCTACGCAAAACACTTTCAATACAGTAAACATAAGAGCACCACAGCAAACCACAGCACATACCCAAGGCGCACAGAGCTGCGCTCGGTAGTGAAGTGAAAGCACGTTATAAAAATAAAACTACTGAATAATAATAATAATAATAATAATAATAATAATAATAATAATAATAATAATAATAATAATAAGAAGAAGAAGAAGAAGAAGAAGAAGAAGAAGAAGAAGAAGAAGAAGAAGAAGAAGAAGAAAAATAATGACAGGATATAGGATGCACCACCCAAAATCTGACATAGAAAGGCTATATATACAACGCACAGAAGGTGGCAGGGGTCTTATACAGCTAGAAAACTATTATAAAATAACCACCATAGGACTGCAAAAATACCTACTCCAGAAGCAAGGGAAGCTAATACAAATAGCCACAAAACACGAGCAAAACAAAAAACTGTTTTCAGTATTTAAGGAAGCTGACAAATACAAACAAGAAATCAATCTACCTAACAAATACGAAGAAGAAGAAGAAGAAGAAGAAACAACAAAAGCTATAAAACAAATGAAATCCAAACTAAAGCTAGAACAACAACGGACCATGATAAAACGATGGCAAGAAAAGCCCCTACATGGTAAATACTGGGCTAAACTAAATGCGAAAGAAATAGACAGAGAAAAATCCCAGCAATGGCTGAGAAGCTCAGGACTCAAAGCAGAGACTGAAGGATTTTTAATTGCTGCACAAGACCAGAGCCTCCTCACCAGAAATTACCAAAAACACATAATGAAAAGAAATATAACAAGTAACTGTAGAATATGTGGAGATCGACAAGAAACAATAAATCATATTATCTCTGGCTGCCCAGTCATGGCTAAGAAGGAATATATTCACAGACACGACAGAGCTGGGACCTATATACACTGGAAGCTATGCCAACACTATGGAATAACAACAGAAAAAAGATGGTATAAACACACGCCAGAAAAGGTCACAGAAAACGAGAAAGCAACCATACTCTGGGATATACCAATACACACAGATAGAGAAATTAAGGCAAATAGACCAGATATAGTTGTAAAAGATCATGAAGGAAAAAAATGCTTTCTAATTGATGTATCAATACCAGCAGATGACAACGTTTCTCGAAAAGAAATGGAAAAACTTTCAAAATACAAAGACCTGGAAATAGAGATAACTCGAATGTGGAGTCTAAAAACAGAAACAATTCCTATCATAGTAGGTGCCTTAGGTATAATTAAAAAATACTCAGACAAATACATAACAAAAATACCAGGACTTACAAATATATGTAACATACAGAAAATTGCACTACTGGGTACTGCACACATTCTACGCAAAACACTTTCAATACAGTAAACATAAGAGCACCACAGCAAACCACAGCACATACCCAAGGCGCACAGAGCTGCGCTCGGTAGTGAAGTGAAAGCACGTTATAAAAATAAAACTACTGAACAATAATAATAATAATAGAGATAACTCGAATGTGGAATCTAAAAACAGAAACAATCCCTATCATAGTAGGTGCCTTAGGTATAATAAAAAGATATTCAGACAAATACATAACAAAAGCACCAGGACTTACAAATATATATAACATACAGAAAATTGCACTACTGGGTACTGCACACTTTCTACGCAAAACACTTTCAATACAGTAACCATAAGAGCACCACAGCAAACCACAGCACATACCCAAGGCGCACAGAGCTGCGTTCGGTAGTGAAGTGAAAGCACGTCATAAAAATAAAACTACTGAATAATAATAATAATAAATCCTACGTAAAATACTGTCTACGTGATCTCAAAATCCTACGTAAAATACTGTCTATGTGATCTCAAAATCCTACGTAAAATATTGTCTATGTGATCTCAAAATCCTACGTAAAATACTGTCTATGTGATCTCAAAATCCTACGTAAAATACTGTCTATGTGATCTCAAAATCCTACGTAAAATATTGTCTATGTGATCTCAAAATCCTACGTAAAATACTGTCTATGTGATCTCAAAATCCTACGTAAAATATTGTCTATGTGATCTCAAAATCCTACGTAAAATACTGTCTATGTGACCTCAAAATCCTACGTAAAATACTGTCTATGTGATCTCAAAATCCTACGTAAAATAATGTCTATGTGATCTCAAAATCCTACGTAAAATACCGTCTATGTGATCTCAAAATCCTACGTAAAATACTGTCTGTGTGATCTCAAAATCCTACGTAAAATACTGTCTATGTGATCTCAAAATCCTACGTAAAATACTGTCTATGTGATCTCAAATTCCTACGTAAAATATTGTCTATGTGATCTCAAAATCCTACGTAAAATACTGTCTATGTGATCTCAAAATCCTACGTAAAATACTGTCTGTGTGATCTCAAAATCCTACGTAAAATACTGTCTATGTGATCTCAAAATCCTACGTAAAATACTGTCTATGTGATCTCAAAATCCTACGTAAAATATTGTCTATGTGATCTCAAAATCCTACGTAAAATATTGTCTATGTGATCTCAAAATCCTACGTAAAATACTGTCTATGTGATCTCAAAATCCTACGTAAAATATTGTCTATGTGATCTCAAAATCCTACGTAAAATATTGTCTATGTGATCTCAAAATCCTACGTAAAATACTGTCTATGTGATCTCAAAATCCTACGTAAAATACTGTCTATGTGATCTCAAAATCCTACGTAAAATACTGTCTATGTGATCTCAAAATCCTACGTAAAATACTGTCTGTGTGATCTCAAAATCCTACGTAAAATACTGTCTATGTGATCTCAAAATCCTACGTAAAATAATGTCTATGTGATCTCAAAATCCTGCGTAAAATACTGTCTATGTGATCTCAAAATCCTACGTAAAATACTGTCTATGTGATCTCAAAATCCTACGTAAAATAATGTCTATATGATCTCAAAATCCTACGTAAAATACTGTCTATGTGATCTCAAAATCCTACGTAAAATATTGTCTATGTGATCTCAAAATCCTACGTAAAATACTGTCTATGTGACCTCAAAATCCTACGTAAAATACTGTCTATGTGATCTCAAAATCCTACGTAAAATAATGTCTATGTGATCTCAAAATCCTACGTAAAATACCGTCTATGTGATCTCAAAATCCTACGTAAAATACTGTCTATGTGATCTCAAAATCCTACGTAAAATACTGTCTATGTGATCTCAAAATCCTACGTAAAATACTGTCTATGTGATCTCAAAATCCTACGTAAAATACTGTCTGTGTGATCTCAAAATCCTACGTAAAATATTGTCTATGTGATCTCAAAATCCTACGTAAAATATTGTCTATGTGATCTCAAAATCCTACGTAAAATACTGTCTATGTGATCTCAAAATCCTACGTAAAATATTGTCTATGTGATCTCAAAATCCTACGTAAAATATTGTCTATGTGATCTCAAAATCCTACGTAAAATACTGTCTATGTGATCTCAAAATCCTACGTAAAATACTGTCTATGTGATCTCAAAATCCTACGTAAAATACTGTCTATGTGATCTCAAAATCCTACGTAAAATACTGTCTGTGTGATCTCAAAATCCTACGTAAAATACTGTCTATGTGATCTCAAAATCCTACGTAAAATAATGTCTATGTGATCTCAAAATCCTGCGTAAAATACTGTCTATGTGATCTCAAAATCCTACGTAAAATACTGTCTATGTGATCTCAAAATCCTACGTAAAATAATGTCTATATGATCTCAAAATCCTACGTAAAATACTGTCTATGTGATCTCAAAATCCTACGTAAAATATTGTCTATGTGATCTCAAAATCCTACGTAAAATACTGTCTATGTGACCTCAAAATCCTACGTAAAATACTGTCTATGTGATCTCAAAATCCTACGTAAAATAATGTCTATGTGATCTCAAAATCCTACGTAAAATACCGTCTATGTGATCTCAAAATCCTACGTAAAATAATGTCTATGTGATCTCAAAATCCTGCGTAAAATACTGTCTATGTGATCTCAAAATCCTACGTAAAATACTGTCTATGTGATCTCAAAATCCTACGTAAAATAATGTCTATATGATCTCAAAATCCTACGTAAAATACTGTCTATGTGATCTCAAAATCCTACGTAAAATACTGTCTATGTGATCTCAAATTTTAAAGCAAACATAAATTTCTTATGGTTTCTTAAACATTTACTTGAACAAAACTGTACAAATCCAAATATATGGTACCCTAGGCATAACACCTACATGAACTTCTAACTTGTCTCTTGAGGTCTCTGGGTGAGACTCGGATCCAACTTGTACAAATGCAAAACAAAAGTCAAACATAAAATAATAATAATAAACTTGGGAGGTTAAGCAGTTGTGGTCGATGAAAAAGGTGGTAGTAGTACCAATAATTATCGGATCCTTGAGAATAGTGAGTAAAAATCTTGAGAGGTAC
The DNA here is from genome assembly GCF_046866305.1 of Octopus bimaculoides. NCBI lineage: Eukaryota > Metazoa > Mollusca > Cephalopoda > Octopoda > Octopodidae > Octopus > Octopus bimaculoides. The sequence goes on along the minus strand of NC_142930.1, from coordinate 16,543,039 downwards.
ATGGAACAAATAGGTGATGCAATGAGGGCAGACCACTTGCAGAAAACAGCACTGCTTGAAACCGCTCTAATGCTCCGGAAGGTGTTCGAAAAATAAAAGCTTGAAAAAAGTTATTAAATCTATTCTATCCAACGCTCTCTGAAAGGCAGACACAGCATGCCACCGTGGATGTGCATGCTCGCACACACGCTGAAGCCGCTCCATCTCCCGACCTTCCTGGACGAGCTGCGCGCGCGTGCATGCGCCTTTCTGCCATTCTTCACTTTGAGAGAAGTGCCACCTCGGTCAAGTACGGACCAGGACTTTTATGGCGGGGTGACATCTAGAATGCTGTCAGACACTTTATTTGTGTATTAAGGTTAATGCACAAATAAAGAATCTTTATCTACAAATGCGCAGTTGAGTTCTCATTCCCATTGCTTATGTCAACTAGAGTATGAGAGTGGTTTAACTATCATGTCTAGCAATGTAGGTGTTTATTAATACCCTAGTCACATTTAGTGACATTTGTAATTATCTTTTTTTGGTGAAACATTGCAAACTGTGCTGTTTATATTAATTTTATGCACATTAGCGAATCGCTAAATCATCCAATTATTTGGATGACGAAAACATAAATACTAAATGTGAAGTGAGTCCAGAAAGACTAGAACAGTCGAGCGCTCTTAACTGATGAGTCAACGGAAATTATCAAAACTGACTCGTCAGTATTAAGAATTCTCGATCGGCGCTTTTCGGACGATTATAGTCCGTTTTAGTTTATATGTTTTTCATTCATGTGCGTTAACTGCAGCATTAGAGCCGTTTGGCTCTTATTTCTAGCAATGTAGGTATTTCCTAACACCCTAGTCACATTTAGTGACATTTGTAATTCTCCTATTTGGTGAAACATTACAAACTGATGTTTATATTAATCTTATACGTATATGTATATATATATATATATATATATATATATATATATATATATATATATATATATATATATATATATATATAAGAATAAGATGAAGAGATCAATGATATAAGTAAAATTATATTTTATGTATAAAGTCTTACAGCTGTTTCAGGGAAAATTCAATGTCTCCGATGAAGGGATACATAGAATTATCCCTGAAACAGCTGTAAGACTTTACAAATAAAATATAATTTACTTATACCATTGATCTCTTTATCTCATTCTTTTTTATATATACACACGCTAATACACGACCGATGTTATATTCCGCACTTATATTACAACCACATCAGGGTATACAGCACTTACTCGGTAGTACCTGTATCTTCAGGTTTGGAATGACTCCATTACCCTTCGTAATCTTTATATATATATATATATATATATATATATATATATATATATATATACATACGTACACACATAAATGTATATACCTAAATATGGTAAATATATACTGACAATCAGGATTCAGCCGAACAGTTAAACCATCCAGTGATGGAGTAGTCGTTACTGACGAGATTGTAATTTCAAACGAAACTGGACTAGCATAGTGATATCTGGGGCGGTTATCGCCCCTGTCACTATATGAAGATGTGCTTTTCTGCGGCTCGAAGTGTTTTTTAAAACTCTTATTTCTATCAATGTAGGTGATACTCTGTACTGTCAGTCATGATCAGTTACAATTGAACTTTTCCTGTTTGGTTTCATATTGTGTTTATCCAAGTTCATTATCATATATATATATATATATATATGTGTGTGTGTGTGTGTGTACGGTGGGTTTCTTTCAGTTTGCGTCTACCAAATCTACTCATAAGGTTTGGACGGCCCGAAGATATAAAACAAAAGACACTTGACCAAAGTACCACGCAGTGGGGCTAAACTCTGGACCATGTGGTTGGCAAATCAATATTTATTTTCTCTTAGACAAACGTTTTAACTGAAGATCGACAGAAAATTATCTTCTGCAAGAACTTTTATATTCCAAAGAAGATGGAGAATGAAAATCTGTAAGACAATTACGTCATTCTGAAATATAAAACATTAAAATGTTTTATATTTCTTTGAAAGAAAACGGGCACAATATATGCTTTATAAATATAAAGAAAAATGTAAATAGAAAAGGGCATAGAGATTTGAATAAGAGAAAAAAATATGGAAATGATAGAGTCAAATGTAATGATTGATGGAAGTTTCACTAAACTATATTTCTTAAAGAATCGTGTAAGGTAAGTCGAAAATATATCATTAAATTATCACACCGTTCACTGTTCAGACAGCAAGCTAAAGAGAACAACGTTAAAAGTGCAAGGCTATTAAATTTAACGTAAACTTCTGTGCACGTATACACACTTACATACCTACATATATAACATATAACATAAGCAAATCGCAATCACATACATACATACATACATACATACATATACATATATATATATATATATATATATATATATATATATATATATATATATATATATATATATATATTGAAAGAGAGAGAGAAAGATAATGAGAGAGAGAGAGAGTGATAGAGAAAGGGAGAGAGAAAGAGATAGAGAAATAAATAGTATGTGTGTTTGTCTGTTTGTGTGTTGTGGTGTGGTATCTTGTTCTGTAAGGTATTTGTGAAGAAAGGCATTGATAAGTAATATAAATATGAGGAGAGGATGATAAGGATGAAGATGATGAGGATAAAGAAACACACAACAAACAGATAAATACTTTTCACCTTTGTTGCAAATAGAAGCTTCTTTTTAACTAGTAAAGTGATGCTTCTTGAAAGGGTCGATTAATTTCTCTTTGGGTAATTACAAATTGCTAACTGCATTTCTTTTTTATTTGATACATTTGTTTGTTTAGAATTATTATATTTTATCTTAGTTACAGAAACACACATTTTGCCATCACTCTTCTTCTTATTATAATTACTGAGAATGCGAAGACTGGCACAACCATTAGCACGTCGGAAAAAATGCTTAGCAGCATGTCTTTTGGATATTTACCTTCTGAGTTCAATTTACGCCGAGGTCCAATTTGCCTTCACCATTTCAGAATTGATAAAACAAATATCAATCGAAGACTGAGAGCGATACAATCGACTTATTCTTCCACAACGAATGCTGGTCTTGTGCCAAAAATTGAAATCCCTTACTATGATTACTTAAGAGGGCGGTGCACGGACAGAATTGTATCGCCGGAGGTGTCGGACAAAAACGCTATACAGTGTACGTATGAACACAGAAGGTCATCTAGTTTCTGAGTTCAAACCCCACGGATATAAAACATATCTTTCGTCCTTTCTGTATCAGTTTTAATATCAAGGTTCAAATGTTTCAACTAACACCTCTGGCCTTGTGCCTTTGTTAGAAACAGAAAGTGCTGTTATTTTCCAAATCGTTAGAGGGCCTGATTAAAATACTTTGTTGTATATAGTTACGGACATTTGCAAATTGAGATAAAATTCCGTTGAAATCAATTTTGCCTTTCGTACATTCAGGTAGCAATATAAATATACCAGTCATTTACTGCAGCATAATATAATCAACGCAACTATTATCCCGTATTTTGTGTGTTTATGTTTTTGTTAGAAGCAGCTATAGTTATCGAGAAAAATTTAAGGGAGTAGAGCACCAGACAAAATGCTTTGTAGTAAGCAGCTAGTAACTTTCGTATATGTACTGAGATAAAATCTTGTTGAGATCGACTTTGCTCTTCCTTCTTTTGGTGTGAATAGAATAAAGTACCATTTAAGTACTAGAGGTAATTAACATTATTTACATTATTTACATTTGACGGATATTTGTCTTCATCTTGTTTGTTGTTAACACAACGTTTCGGCTGATGTACCCCCCTGACTTCATCAGGTGTCTTGGGGAAATTTCTAACTGGGTTCTCAATCCTAAGGTATTTTCGATATTATTATTATTATTAAAATATAATTATCATTATTATTAAAATTCCTAAGGTATTTTTCGATGTTATAATAATAATAATAATAATAATAATAATAATAATAATAATAATAATAATAATAATAATAATGTACTTATGGTTACATCCTACGCAAAACACTTTCAATGCAGTAACCATAAGAACACCACAGCAAACCACAGCACATACCCAAGGTGCACAGAGCTGCGCTTGGTAGTGAAGTGAAAGCACGTTATAAAAATAAAACTACTGAATAATAATAATAATAATAATAATAATAATAATAATAATAATAATAATATTAATAATAATAATAATAATAATAGTAATAATAACATCGAAAAATACCCGGGTTCGAAAGTTTCCTAAGACACCTGGTGAGAGCTGGAGGGTATATCAGCCGAAACGTTGTGTTAACAAGATACAAGATGAGGACAAATATCCGTCGAATGTAAATAATGTAAATAATGTACATAATTCCTCATCTCCTAAATATAGATCTGTAGAGGTAATTAAGGCGACTAAACCTCATCACCACAAATCTTTTCTGGCTTTGTGATTTTTATTATCATTATTCAGCGTTGTTGAGGCGGCGAGGAGGCAGAATCGTTAGCACGCTGGACGAAATGCTTGGCAGTATTTCGCTCGTCGCTACGTTCTGAGTTCAAATTCCACCGAGGTCGACTTTGCTTTTTATCTTTTCAGAGTCGATCTCGGCGGAATTTGAAGTCAGAACGTAAAGGTGAACGAATTGCCGTTGAGCATTTTGTCCTGCTTGTCAACAATTCTGCCAGTTTTCAGAGTCTTAATAATGGTTTCGAATTTTTGCGCAGGGCCTGCCGTTTTGGAGGGGAGGGGGAAGTCGATCACACTGACCGCAGTACGTGACTGGTCCTCACCGAAAGATCGACTTCGGTAGCCTTTGTACTCAGAACGTAAAGACGAACAATAACGAAAGTTTTCACTGTGGGTATAAGGACAGCAATTAGTGTAAGTCTTGTTACTATCAACCCCAGTACTTAAACTAGTACTTTATTTTACTGATCCCGGTTTTAAGTGAAAACGAGTTTGGCCTTGCGGGGATTTGAACTAAGAACGTAATGAGCCGGGAGAAATACCGAATAGTAATTTTTGTATTAGATCGACTCTAGCACGCAACCAGTACTTAATTTATCGACTCTGAAAGGATGAAAAACAAAGTCGACCTCGGCAGAATTTGAACTCAGAACGTAAAGACAGACGAAATGCTGCTAACGTTTCTAATTTCTTTACTGCCCACAAGGGGCTACTCATAGAGGGGACAAACAAGGAGAGACAAACGGATTAAGTCAATTATATCGACCCCAGTACGTAACTGGTACTTATTTAATCGACTCCGAAAGGATGAAAGGCAAAGTTGACCTCGGCGGAATTTGAACTCAGAACGTAACGGCAGACGAAATACCGCTAAGCATTTCGCCCGGCGTGCTAACGTTTCTGCCAGCTCACCGCCTTGACACATTAACGATTCTTTCTGCTCACTGTCTTTAGTATGAGCAACAACAATATATAAAAAGTTAGTGAAGATTTCTTGAAAATGACTAAAACATTTATTGCTTAAACTTTATCCGAGCCATTGATTGATAGGTTGGAATCTGTTGAGACATATGTCTGGCAGTGTGTTAAAGATGTTTAGGATAAAGTTTCTTCGTGCGTAGATAAAATTTCTCGAAATATAGCTTTGAGTATTTTCATCCTTTTTAAACGACAACAACAGCAGCAACAACAACAACAACAACAATAATAATAAATACTTCTCCCCCAACCACGAGGAGCAACAACAGCAGCAGCAGCGGTAGCAGTAGTAGTAGTAGTAGTAGTAGTAGTAGTAGCAGTAGCAGCAACAGTAGTAGTAGTAGTAGTAGTAGTAGTAGTAGTATTAGTAGTAGTAGTAGTTGTACCAGCAGAAGAAGGGGTGGAGAAGAAGGAGGGGAAAAGAAGACGATGACGACGATGACGACGCCGAAGAAGAAGAAGAAGAAGAAGAAGAAGAAGAAGAAGAAGAAGAAGAAGAAAAAGAAGAAGAAGAAGAAGAAGAAGAAGAAGAAGGAGGAGGAGGAGGAGGAGGAGGAGGAGGAGGAGGAGGAGGAGGAGGAGGAGGAGGAGGAGGTGGAGGATAATGTGAATGGTGGTAGTGATAGTAATTCACTAAAACTGAATTTCCCCTCGTATTATATTCTGTGTCCCTTTTCTTTCTCATCCAATTTAATTTTAGCTTTATCATTCAGTTTGTTTTTATCATTCTCATTATCATCATCATCTTCTTAATTTCAATTAAAAAGTACAAAGAACGAAAGATGTGTTTTTACTTTCGAAATGTAGGCGCAGGAGTGGCTGTGTGGTAAGTAGTTTGCTTACCAACCACATGGTTCCGGGTTCAATCCCACTGTATGGACCCTTAGGCAAATTGTCTTCTACTATATCCCCGTAACCTAGCGGTTCGGCAAAAAGGGCACATAGAATAAATACTAGGCTTACAAGAATAAGTTCTGGGGTCGATTTGCTCGACTAAAAGGCGGTGCTCCAGCATGGCCGCAGTCAAAAGAGTAAAAGAGTATATAATACCATTTTGTTTCTATATGTGCCATTTGTAACGATTTGTTTAAATTCGTTTTCAGTTGCTAATATGTATTGGACGGGTGACTATCGCGCTTTCACTGTGGAAACGTTTATCAAGAACAACGAATCCGTAACTGCAACACGAAGAGCGTTCCGTGTGCACTTCAGGCTTGGTAGACATGACCCTGTGCCTACTCGAAATTCTGCGGCACCAGAATTCGGCATTTGGGGTCCATACTTCTTCGAAGAAGTACAATGTTACAGTGACTGATCGATTGTGTGATGCTTGAGACTTTTCTGAAATGCAGATTGAATGAACTTGACGATAGGGACAATATCTGGTTTCAACAGGATGGGGAAACAACCTACACTTCTTGACGTGCGACGGGGATTTTCAGGGAGGTGTTCCCCGGTCATTTTATCTCATTGCGCGGTGACATCGGTTGGCTCGCCCGATCACCTGTTTCGAATTCGTGTGATTTTTTTTCTGTGGGAATAGCTGAAACCAAGGTATACACTCATCACCCTCGATCAATTGAACAATTAAAAGATGCCATTTGTCAAGAAACTGCTGCCATTCCACATGAAATGAACCATCGAGTCATGGACAACTTTCGTGACCACCTTCGACAGTGTGTGGACAGTAACGGCACCCATTTAACTGATTTAATTTTTAAAACCAAATGAAACAAAATGGCATTAGATGTATATTTAAAAAAAGAAAATTCGACAGTTTTTAAATTAAGCACCAGTAAAACACTGGGGTCGGTGTAATTGACTAGTCCCCTCCTCTCAAATTTCAGGCCTTGTGCCTTAGTAGAAAGGATTATTATTATTATTATTATTATTATTATTATTACCATTATGAAGGCGGTGAGTTGGCAGAACCGTTAGCACACCGGATAAAGTATTCAGCAGTATTTCATCCGTACTCACGTTCTGAGTTCGAATGCCATTGAGGTCAGCTTTGCCTTTCATCATTTCGAGGTCGATAAATTAAGTACCAGTGAATATAATCGACTTACCCCTCCCTTAAAAATTGGTGGCCTTGAGACAAAATTTGAAAGCATTATTGTTGTTGTTGTTATTATTATTATTATTATTATTATTATTATTATTATTATTATTATTATTATTATTATCAGTATTATTATTATTATTATTATTATAATTATAATTATAATTATCAAAGCGGTGAGCTGGCAGAAACGTTAGCACGGCGGGCGAGATGCTTAGCGGTATTTCGTCTGTCGCTACGTTCTGCGTTCAAATTCCGCCGAGGCCGACTTTGCCTTTCATCCTTTTGAGGGTCGATAATTTAAGTACCGGTGAAACACTGGAGGGTCGATGTAATCGAATAGTCCCCCTCCCGTCAAATTTCAGACTTTGTGCCTGAATTAAAAATTACCACCATCATTATCATCATCATCATCATCATCATCCCTAGTAGTAGTAGTAGTAGTCATTGTAGTGGCAACAACACCAGCAGCATTTGAAGCAAAGAAGCACATTTTTCTGCGTATCACTACCCGAATTGACTTCTGAACTTGAAATTAAGCGATGATGTTCTGGAAATAAGAGACAGGCATTTTCGCCATTGTGACACATCGCAGTCCGTTTTGTTAAACCGTTCGATACATTAACATCTGTTATGTACATGTATGTGTTTGCGCATTAGTGTGTATGTTAATGCTTGAGTATACGCGTGTGTGTGTGCTAGATTGTATGCGTGTGATTGTAAGAAGAATGAGTAAGAAAGCCTGCGAAAATCCGAATTCTTGCAAAATAGTTTTACGATGGTGGTGGTAATAGTAAAAATAGGTGTAGTGGTAGAAGAGGTTGTATGGAGGGAGTTGACGTCGTAAGGGATATGTGTATTTGCGGCGATATATACGATGGGTGAGAAAATAACCCCATCCTCCTACTCACATAGCACCAGTATTTATAATAATCGGGTGGTGATACTAAACAGCGTTGTCATTCGATGATGTCAGATTCAGCCGGTCAATTATCACCTTGTGGCCTCACTCGATGACCAGTGTCCAGATAATAGAGTCTCAGCCAGTCCTTTCGGCTACATCTTCGTTAAAATACAATGGCAGTTTTCATTATCGTTCTTCTTTATGTCTAGAAGTAGGTCACAAGCGAAATTAATTTCCATGACCGTTTGCTATTGGCTCAGTGAACATTTTCTCTCTTTAACTCTAAAAGAAGACGAGATAGAAAAATAGAGATATAAATAGAGAAATAAAGAAAGGGTAAAGAGGAAGACATAATGAAAGAAGCAGAAATGGATAATGAAAAATCAAACGAAAAGAAGTGGTTATATGAGGTAAATATTTGAACCTCCATATAACATTGAAACGCCGCCATCAATATCTATTGGTCATGGGATTTAAACAGATAATGTTTGGCCATTTCTGTGAAAATAAGATTTCCAGTGTAGCCTAACACATAAGTTCAGTAACAATATTTTCCTCTCGACGATGTGTCAAACGGATAGATGTAACTTCAACAACTAAGAAATGAATAGAGAAATTAGTTAAAGAAACCCACAGTAAAACAGCATACCGAAGTATATTCTTCTGCTTATGACATTTCACATGCTTTTAACATTATAAGATTTTGGCGCTATATTGGCCGAAGTATTCAGTAAAATATTGCGAGTCGACGATAGCATTTCCCAGCTTGTTAAATATTGTTGTTCTCGATTAACTCTGTTCGTCAGCAAAAGAATCGTGGTATACAACCATGTAAACTACTGCTGTAGCCATCAAGGATAATCAGTGCGCTGATATTGTCGGCACTAAAACGATGTATTAAAGTCCTCCCATAAAGACTGGTTGATCACGGCTGGAAAATCTTTCGGATTATTGATCTGTTCAAGCAGATTTTAGCTGGGGTTAAACCAGAGTTACAGTATTGGTTTACTCTTGCGCACAGCTATACCACTACAACAACAGCGACAACAACAACAACAACTACTACTACTACTACTACTACTACTACTACTACTACTACTACTACCACTACCATTACTACTACTACTACTACTACCACTACCACTACCACCACCACCACCACCACCACCACCACCACCACCACCACCACCACCACCACCACCACTACTACTACTACTACTACTACTACTACTACTACCACTACTAGTTTTGCAAGAAGAACAAATAGCCGCGAAGCATTGCGTCCATTGTAAAGACACAAAGCTCTCGAAAACAAATTGCAGCTTACAGCAAAAATGATCTAAATAGAGGCCTTAGATTAGCTGCACCACGTTGTCAGCACTACTTACACACACACACACACACACACACACACACACACACACACACACATGCGCGTGCACACACGTATGTATGTATCAATGTTTCTATCTACATAGTCTATCTCTCTATCCTTCCATGTTTCCTATGCCAAGTTGTTAAAGCTTGTTTAATTTTGTTAAAGAATTTCTCTCCAGTTATAAATGGTTAAGTCTGACTACGGTATGCTTTTCTTGTTTCGTACTTAGCTGATATCGCAATATTTGAAGGATGGTTGGAGAAGTAAATAACCGCTACTGTTTGAACAAATCGCTTAAGTCCTACAGTCGAAAGTTTGTCCTGCCATGTCATAAAATATCAGGTAGGAGTATTCTAGCAGGACAATAATCAAAGGAGTTGGTACTTTTGAGTTTATTCACAAATGACCACACATTAATCTTTGTTATGGTTTACGACAAAAGAAATATAAGCGGCATTTATCCCAGAATGCTCATAAAACAAATGGTCAGCATCTATTTTTCCTTGAATAAAGTATGGTCTACATCAGACGGCTCCATTATGAACAACGTTGTTTTATTACATGCGCCATGATTTATCCCTGTCTAACAATAAATTCTTAACCCTTTGGAATACTTTTAAGATTGCTAGTAATATGAGTTGTTAGGTTCATATGTTTCTAAAATTGAATGCATATATATATATGCTCCACCATGACCGCAGTCATATGACTGTATCAAGTAAAAAAGCAAAAGAATATATATATATATATATATATATATATGTATGTATACATATGTATGTATGTATATATGCATGTATGTAAACATACATGTATGCATGTATATATATATATATATATATATATATATATATATATATATATATATATATATATATATATATACATATACACATAGATATTTATATATAAGTATTGAATAGATAAAATGATTTCTATTCTGGAATAAAAGTCAATACATAAAGCAGAGTGGTTATGTTAATTTTATTTATTCCAAAGAAACTGGATCATGGACTCAAGTGCAAGAAATTCGTACAAAAAAAAAAAAGAAAACATATCCAAGACACTGGTAAATAAGATTTTGACTTATAAGAAGAACTGTTCTTAAGGGTTTAAGGTAAATCCTGTCAAGCACTTACTACTACTACTATATATATATATATATATATATATATATATATATATATATATATATATATATATATATATATATATAAAAGATAATAAGAGTTAAAAAACTACAGAAGGCTTGTGTTACATGGTTAAAGTATATATTTAAATTATGTCAGAAAAATGTTAGAAAAATGTTAGAAAAATGTTAGAAAATCTTTTTGGTACTCAAAATACAATGTTTATATACCAAAAAGATTTTATAACATTTTTCTAACATTTTTCTGACATAATTTAAATATACACTTTAACCATGTAACACAAGCCTTCTGTAGTTTCTTCACTCTTATTATCTTTAATACATCCAACCACGTGCTTTCACATACCAACTTTCTCACCTCTATATATATATATGTACGTAACATACTGTGTGTGTTGCTTTCCTAAGATAGAGTTTTCACACACGCATGTATCTATATATATTCGAATGTGTCTACCACTATATTACACTATATTACAGGGGCCTTAAAATAATACCCACGCAGATATTAAAAACGATATATTCAGAAACAGTCACTACCCATGAATTTAATCAAGAACGAGTCCAGTCACTACTATTACAACCACAACGGGGTCACTTTTAGGTCACTTGACCATTTAAGAGGATTCCACCAACATCCTACTACTGTCATACCACTACCGCATTTTCTTCTTCTTCTTCTTCTTCTTCTTCTCTCTCTCTCTCTCTCTCTCTCTCTCTCTCTCTCTATATATATATATATACTCTTTACGCTTTTACTCTTTTACTTGTTTCAGTCATTTGACTGTAGCCATGCTGGAGCGCCGCCTTTTAGTCGAGCAAATCGACCCCAGGACTTATTCTATCGGTCCATTTTGCCGAACCGCTAAATTACGGGGACGTAAACACACCAGCATCGGTTGTCAAGCAATGTTGGGGGGGGGGACAAATACAGACACGCAAACACATACACAAACATACATATATATATATACATATATACGACGGGCTTCTTTCAGTTTCCGTCTACCAAATCCACTCACAAGGCTTTGGTCGGCTCGAGGCTATAGTAGAAGACACTTGCCCAAAGTGCCATGCAGCGGGACTGAACCCGGAACCATGTGGTTGGTAAGCAAGCTACTTACCGCACATCCACTCCTACACTTATATATATATATATATATATATATATATATATATATATATATATATATATATATATATATATATATATATATATATATATATATATATATATATGTATATATATATATATATTTATTTATTTATTTATATATATATATATATTTATATATATATATATATATATATATATATATATATATATATATATATATATATATATATATATATATCTTTTACGGAGATGTATTTGCATAACAAGTGACTTGATTTCAGATCTTGCGCTCAAACAAAAACAATTGCGGCGTGGAAGGTGCTTATAAGCCATTCAAGAACACACAAAAAAAAAAAACGTTTGTTTCACTTCAACATTTAAATTTTATTTGTGTCAAAATATATTCGTCGCTTCATATGATGTTGATTTGACAGGAACTTTAGAGGATGTGGAATGAATTATTTGGGATATTTGTTACTGCCTTTTGTACTCAGAGTTCAAAACCTAGGAAACAATTTGCACGTCTATTCTTTCAACTGTTTAGTTTCTCTACCAATACACCAGCTGGTGAAAGAATGTGATGCTACGTACATGGCCACGTCAGATACGTGTAGTACACCTGTATGTGAATGTGTGTCTACAGACATGCGTAAATATATGTGTATATATGTATATATGTGTATTTGCTTAACTTTGTGTGCATTTTGAGAGAGATAGAGAAAGGGAGAGAGACTGAGAGAGTGTGTGTGCGTACGTGTGTGTGTGTGTGCGTGCGTGTGTGTGTACGTGTGCGTGTGCGCGTGTGTGTAAGTATGCGCGTGTGTATGTACGAGCGTTAGTAGGTGCGTGCAGAAACGAATGTAAATGGATGTGTCTACTTTTCTATGAAAGAATTTCTGATTGGTGATCACAAATTTCATGTTCAAAATTCCTTGAGCCTTCAAATAATGCGGACATATGCAGAACGGATCTCATGTAACACCTAGCGCTATCTCGTGAGTGGAACGAGAAATCGACACTTCAACTACAATAATTATGTCTTCAATTATATTGCAATCCACCATTTCCGAGGTGCATTCATTAGAAAATAGAGTATCTTTGAGAAATAGGCACATGTACACAAAACAAACATGCATGCAAACATCAGTATAAATATCAATATCTATCTATCTATCTATCTATCTATCTATCTATCTATCTATCTATCTATCTATCAATCTATCTATCTATCTATCTATCTATCTATCTATCTATCTATCTAGATACATTTCTTTTATTAGCCACACAGGGCTCAGCGAAAATGGGACAAATACAATGTAGAACTTTTCTTTTTGGGAGGGGAAGAAAAAAAAGGGGGGTCGATCAAAAGGGATCGTAGGAAGGAAAAGGGGGTAGTTCGATCAAAAGGGAACAAAAAAAAAAAAAAGGGCGATCAATAGGGATCGTGTATCACACAGTAATGTTCTCGTGTAAAAGGAGGGGAGGACAGTTTAGGTTTGGCCGTGGAAAGAAAAGCCTACGGAAAAGACCACGGTAACCTTGGTCAATATTCTCATTGAAGAAGCTATAACAGTGACTCTCTTTTGCCTTTTTGTTTTCTTTTTTTTTTCTTGGATTTTTTTTTTTTTTTTTTTTTTTTTAGTTCATAGGGTTATGCTCAAGATGGCTCCGTCGTTCACACGTGCCATCCTTGCTACATTCACCCATCTTTTTTTGAAGCATTCACTAGACAAGACTTCCCTTTCTACTCTCACCTTCCTCTTCAGGTGATACTTGAAGAAGTTGATGAGAGATTGCCCAGAGAGGAAAGTCTTTGTCTCTAGACCTTTCAGACGCGTCCACCATACACATTCTTTCGCCATAGCCACAAGTACGATGAAAATAGGTCTTCCTTCCCGTTTAAAGGAAGGAGGCGCGACAATATTCACGATGGACTCGGCTGATAGACCGACTCGTCCCACACACGATAGCAGTTGTTCGACGTAATCCCACAGCTCGGAAATGGTGGGACACTGTACGAGTGCATGCAGAACGGTTTCGTCGCTCTGCCGGCATCTCGGACAGGTCGGCCCCGTGTTTCTCGAGCCATGCCTGTAGAGCTTATCCCGAACGGGTAGTGCTTCTCGATAGCACTGCCAGGCCAGGGATCTCTGGAAGTTGTCCATAGGTCCCGGTCCGAAGGTCGTCTTAAACAGGCGGGTCAGGTATTCCTCGTCGACGCCCAGGTTCGCCCCGAGATCGTCGTCGTACCTTCCCTCCACTAATCCACTATAGAATGCGTTAGTTGTGATGCAGTCGCTCAAGGTTGACCCGGGTTGTTGGAGTTGCCGAAGAGCAGCGCCACACTCGCGGTGCCATTCGCCCTTCCTCGGCCTCTTCTTGATCCACGACTGCAGTTCGGTCATGGAGACGAGCTGCGGGAAAGCGCGCCGCACAAACGGCGACCACACCTGTTCACCGTTGTCTACGTAGAGCCGGAGATGTCGCAGTCTCAGCGCGTGTCTGCGCATCATCAACCACGGCATGCCCAGCCCTCCTTTTAACGGGTGTTGGCAGCAAACGGATCGCCTAACCATCGGAACGCTTCCTTTCCACAAGAAGCGGAAGAGGATGCGCTCCAGTTTGGTGATGGTCGGGTCGGGACAAGGCACGACGGTCAGGCGGTAGTAGATGACGGACGCGATGTACGTGTTCGCCACCTCCGCCCGACCTTTCAGGGAAAGCTTCCTTTCGGCCCATTGCCGGGCTAGAGTGGCCACCCTTCTCGTTATCTCGTCCCAGTTCTTCTCCGTTTGGAGGTCTGGACCAAACCAGACCCCGAGCAACTCAACCGGACCGTCAGTCCAACGTCCCACGACAGAGGCGCTGCTTGACGGCATGAGCTTGCTTCTCCAGGTGCCGAGCCGCAAGCCCACTGACTTATCCCGGTTGATTTTTGCTCCCGTTACCGTTTCGTAGTCTTTCAGTGTCTCGCCGACAAGCTCGATGTGCTTTTGGCTAGACACTATGACGGTGACGTCGTCCGGGTATGCCGACACGCTCGTCCCGCATCCCAACTCTCGCGGGATGCCCCTCAGCGTCGCCAGCTTCCGCAGTAGTGGCTCGAGAGTCAATACGTACAGGAGCGACGAGAGGAGGCATCCCTAACGGACCGAACGTGCAATGTCGAATGGTCTTGATAGGTGCCCATTGACGCGAACTACCGAACGGATGCCCCTGTACAAGGCAGCCATCCAGCCGCGGAAAATGGGACCGAAGCCGGCCGCCATGAGGACAGCCTCCAAGTATTGATAGTCTACCCTATCGAAAGCTTTCGATTGATCTAAATTGATCAGGGCCCCACCCATGCCAGGTTCCTTAACTACCCGCTCTATGATGTAGCGCATCAGATGGAGGTTGTCATGGATGCTCCTGCCCGGCACGGCGCACGTTTGCGCGTTGCCGATCAGTTTCTCGATGACAAGCGCCAACCTCTTGGCTACCACCTTGGCCAAAATTTTCATGTCTGCATTGAGCAGAGTGATGGGCCTAAAGTTATCTATGACGTCCCCCTTGTTTGGATCTTTCTTCAGCAGCGTTACGGCTCCTCGGCTCACAAAACCGGGAATGCTCCCGTTCTGCTGCCAGTTGCAGTACACCGCCACCGAGACATCTCCAAACAAGTCTGGCATACAGTTGTAAAGCTCGTAGGGAAGACCATCCAAGCCCGGAGATTTGTCCCCCGAGCATCCCGCCATCGCGTCCCTCACTTCCGCCGCCGTGATGGCACCTTCGCAGCACTCCGCCTCTCTTGTTGAGAGTCGTGGCAGGCTGTGCAGGTAGGCACTGAAGTCCACCCTGCGTTCTCGCTCGCCACTCGTCCCAAACAGTCGAGTAAAGTGCCGCTGAAAGGCCTCACACATTTTGCCTGGCTCGAGCAGTTCGCGCCCCTGTTCGTCCACCAGATACCGAATGGTGGCTCTGTTGCCCTGTTGCGCCTCCGCCACCCGAGCCTCTCGCGCGGCTCCAACACCTTCGTTCCTTAGAGCACGCATTCTAGCCCTGACAACGCACCCTTCATGTTTGGCGTTGAAGTGTTGGTCTAGGGCCAACCTCCCTGCCAAAACGTTGGATGCGATGCCACTTCTAATTGCCTCTTCTAGTTTCTTAACTAGTTCACCCTCTACTCTGTTTCTGTCTATGACTAGTGCTTTGCTATACCTAACCGCTTCTGCTTTTATTGCTCTCTTGAGGGCAAACCACCGTTTGTTATTGATGATGGCTCCCGTCAAAGCCCTCTTTACTAACGTGCTAATCCGGTCTCTGAAAACTTGTCTCGACGGGAAAGACGCGTTTAGTTTCCAGTAACCGGGGCCCTGCCTATGTGTCTTATCTAAGTCTAGCGTACACGTCACAAGTTTGTGATCCGTGTAGCTGACTATGTGAAATTGTGGACACCCTATGCTATCTTTATCTACTCTCCTACACAGTACTCTATCTAGATATGATCTCGACGACCCGATGCGGTTTGTCCATGTCCACATTGGCGCATTCGGATGGTCGAGTCGGTACCTGTCAGACAGTTGAAAGCGTCTGAGCAGGTCTTTGAGGCATTTGCATCCCCGTCTATTCCTATCTCTGCCCACATAGTCTAGATGCGTGTCCAAGGTAGCATTCCAATCCCCCACTAAAAGTAAAGGACGAGACGTTCCTAGGAATACTTCTAGACGTCGAAAGAAATCCGACCTACCTGTTAAAGGTGGTGCGTATACTGATATGAGTCGAAAGGCACACCCATCGCTGCCATCGACATCCAGAACAACCAATCTACCCTCCGGGTCTATGAATACTGTCTTTACTTCGAGATCCAGACTCTTACGAAAGAGTACCGCCGTGCCACTACCGCCCATTCTCGGCAGACAGGGAGAAAAATAAATGTTAAACTGTCTGCCAAACATGGACTTTAGGGCCCGCGAATCATGGAGTCTGGTCTCGCTTATGGCTATGATTTCTAGTTTGTGTGACTTTATGTCGTTTAGGAGGTACCCTTGTTTCCAAGGAGACCCCAAGCCACGCGCATTTACACAACCAATCTTGAGCATAATTCTAATGTGAGTGTTAGAGTTTTAAAGAGAGTCACTTACCCTTCGAGAGTTTTTGTCTCCTCCTTCGGATTTTCTTCGAGGAGATCCTTGTACAGTTTTTTCGCCAGGTATTTTTGGCATTTGCCAACTGCCTTTGGAAAAATAGATTTTAGTGTGTGGTGCAGGGTTGGTGTAATGTGTAGTATTTTGATGTGTTCTGGCGGTGTTGTGTACGGGTGGTTGCTGGTTTTTATGTCTTCGTTTGTTATGTTTGTTTTTGTGTTGATGTATTCCATCAACTCTGAGTTTTTTGTGTTGATGGCAGTGAGCATTGTGTGTGTGCTTACTTTTGGGGTTTTGTTGCTTGTGTTGTTGTTGTGTGTGCTTGTGTTGGTGTCTGGAGTGTTTTCGGGAGTTGTGTATCTCCCTGCTTTGTTTGTGTTTGCTTTTCTTTTCTTGCTCCTCTTCCTCCTTCCTTTCTGGGCTATTTGCCAGTCCTCTATCTATCTATCTAGATAGATAGCTAGCTAGCTAGCTATCTGTCTGTCTGTCTGTCTGTCTGTCTCTCAGTAAGTCAGTCAGTAAGTCAGTCAGTTTGTCTGTCTGTCTGTCTGTCTGTCTGTCTGTCTGTCTATCTATCTATCTATCTATCTATCCATCTAACCTTTATATATTATACACACATCTGGAGTTAAACTAGTAGTAACATGGAACAGCCACGTTGATGTGGTGATTAAATTTACTGATACACATACACGCACACGCACACACACACACACACACACACACACACACACACACACACACACACACACGTTGCTTATTTTTACTTTTATCGGTTTGAGTCCAAAGCTGCGGCCATGCTGGGACACCAACGTTTTGCTACACTGTCATTATTGAGATCTTCCTCTGATGTGGCATTAGGTGAATAAGGGAGTTTGATGCCTCTGCTCTCATTTACGCCTCCTGCCGTGAGGTAGGCTCATCTGGTACTCTCAACAAGGAGAGATTCAGTTTTGTTTTGAAAACACCTACATCAACATTTTGTAGGTCCCTCAGGCTCTTTGGGAGAAAATTTAAAAAAAAAAAACTCTCGTCTCTTGAAACACGGGCTGTCGCAGTAACTAGCTCTGAAACGTGACGGCAGTGTTGGGATCTTTGTCATTGTGCAGTGGCGACTCGTTCTGACATTTGTGTAGCTTTCGATGCCAAAATTTGGTACAATCCCTTCCAAGATCTTCCAGATGTATATTACTGCATATCACTCCCCACTTCACTCCAAGATGTAGAGTTTTAGCAGTTTCAGCCTTTCCCATTAGCTGAGCGGTTGCAATAAAACGATCTTCTTTGTGTAGCTTCACTGGATTGCTTCAAGATCTCATAAGGCACAGACATACGTAACTATTAGGCACGGAGACCGATTCATCTGACATTTGGGCACAGGACCATCTTATTCCCCTACCCATCTATTACATCAAAAGAGACAAACATGCAGGAAGCGGACTAAAATTGAGGTTTTAGCAAGATATCAGGGCACAATGAATGTGAAGATAGCAAGGTTGAAATTTATTAAAATGCTTATCTGAACAATGAAACATGAAGAAATAAAGAGTACATGTGAAGATACATGTGTATTCAGAATAAACAATAGAGGTATGCACCACACACTTCCTACATTCATTTGTTGTTAGTAACGTAATAAATTACAGTCCGTCTGAAGATAAATTTTGCAATTGGTATTAAGATCGTTTGAGCAATGTTGGCGGTATCTTCTCAATATTATGATGAGCCTCACAGCGGCGTTGGAAGGAATAGAAACTTAATCCGTCAAGGCGATCCCAGAAACGTCAAATTTCCTTACGCTGTTAATAATACGTCTATTCATGCATTTGTTTATTGATCTAGTGTGTGTGTGTTATTAATGAAATAAATATTATATTCTTATATCAGTAATGTTATCAATTGGTCTCGTACCAAGTGTTTGGATAAACCTGGACCCTTATACATGCATGCATGCATACCTACCTATCTACCTACCTACCTACCTACCTACCTACCTACCTACCTACCTACTTACCTATCTACTTACCTACCTACCTACCTACCTACCTACCAAACTACCTACCTACATATATACATACATGCATACATACATTTATGCTTATATACACGCATACACATAAACATATATGTGCGTATGCGTAAAGTGAGAGAGAAAAAAAGGAAGAAATAATACCAAGGAAAGAGAGATAAAGAGAAAGGAGCTGGGATAAAGTACTTTTCTACTTAGAATCAATTTCGGCTCATTTTCTGGACACCGTGGATTCACTCACATTTTCTATCTTCCTCTCGTTACATTCCTTTGCTTTCGTTATTCACTTTTCTCTCTGGCTCTCCCCATCTCTCTCTTTCTGTATCTCTATCTATTTCTATCTGTCTCTCTTCCTATCTCTCTCTTTCTGTATCTCTATCTGTTTCTATCTGTCTCTCTTCCTATCTGTCTCTCTTCCTCTCTCTCTCTCTCTCTCTCTTCTTCTTCTTCTTCTTCTTCTTCTTCTTCTTCTTCTTCTTCTTCTTCTTCTTCTTCTTCTTCTTCTTCTTCTTCTTCTTCTTCTTCTTCTTCTTCTTCTTCTTCTTCTTCTTCTTCTCGGTCTCTCATTCACTTACTCTATCGATGTATTTTTCTCTTAGCCTTTTTGATGCTCTGCAAGGTCAGAATTCAACGTCCCTAACTTAATTGCTACCACCCCCTTTTCATCCATTTCTGTGCAGCTATATCATATTATACAGCAACGTAAATTACTCAGGCTGAATTTGAGTTTTGAAGCGGCAACACGATAGGATTTTAGGTTGCCGACATCCCCTGTCGTCCTTCCCTTCCCTGCTAACAACTCTAATAACCAAACATAGATACCAAAACAACAACAACAGCAGCAACAGTAACACCAGCCGTTTCTGCAACAATGACAACAACAACAACAACAGCGATAGCAGATGCTGCAGCAACAACCACAATAACAAGAAAATTTCAGAAGTAATAATAATGATGATGGTGGTACCGATTAAAACGGTTATGTTGATGATAATAACATCGAAACCAAAAGCGAAAGCAACAACAACAAAAAACGACCACTAAACAACCGAAGCAAACATACAAATAACCATAATCAATAAAACAACAACATCATCAACAACAACAACAACAACAACAACAAAAGTAAATAAAACCCACCACACACATCTGAATAACCCGGCTGAGAGGTTTAGGAGCAAAAGGTAAATCTATTCATATGAAAATCCTTTAATTTGATCCGAAGTTAATTTTTGACATAATAGTCATAGATTCCAAGAAACGTTAATTATCACCTTTTGGCCTTCTCCAATAATGGTTAGTAGTCAGTTTTATCACAGTTTGCCAGTCACGATGTCGGCCCGTCTCGTTAGCCTCGTTTTCGTATAAGCAATCAGTGAAAAATGTCTGACTTAGGTTAATTTCACTATTGAAACTGTCATGGCGACAGTACAATAATTCAACTTGGAAAGATATCACTTTAAACTGATAGTCAGCGAGATGGATTTCATTAGCAAAACCGGCAATTCTCGCTGGACAATGGCCATTTAATAGAAATTGGTCTAAATGAATTCTGAAGTGTGTGTGTGTATTCGTTTATTTCGCATCGTTCTGTTTAGCTTTCGCTACTAACTCGGCTCTGAGGTGAGACAGTCTGGTCCTGCTAATCGTATGGTGGTGTGGTATGTGGTATTATGGAGGTGGTCTGGGTTGGTATAGAGGTGGGGGGTTGTTAGGTATGAGGTAGTGAGGTGAGTATAGTACAACGAGGCCGTGGTTGCGTGTACCGATTGATGAGACTGAATATAGTGTGACTTGAGAATGGTGTGGCATTGCCTGGCTATATCACATTAGACGGTGTGAGGGAGTGAATGAGGTGAGTATGTGGGTAATATGAATCAAGTTTATATTTAACGGAAACGAAAACAAACAATGCAAAAACGAAGCGAAATATAGGAAACAAACGAATAAGAAATCTGATCGAGTATGTTTTACAATTTTAATAGGATTAATAGTTAAATATTTCCCATCGCGCCATCTAAGATCTCTTTTATGCGAGTGGGTGTGTGCATTTATGCACTTATATATATATATATATATATATATATATATATATATATATATATATATATATATATATATTCATTTATATTTATATAAGGGCATTACTACATAGTAATGCAACACACTAGACTTCCCAAATAAACACATTTTTACCGAATGCAAGGAAAAGCAACTCTTAAAAAAAACCAAACTTAAAAAAAAAAATGCGTTTACTTGCGAAGTCTAGTGTGTGGCATTATTATGTAGTAATGCCCTTATATAAATATAAATGAATAATTATATTTTTGGGAATAAAAAAAAAATGATGTCTTTTTTTTTCCCTTATGAATTTTTTACACACTAGCTTCCTGATAAAATTCTTGTAAAAGATTTTCATCCCATTATTGAATTTATTAATTATATATATATATATATATATATATATATATATATATATAGTTATCGCCAAGCCAGCATGGCAGTCCCAAAATTAGGACGAAAGCTGCCGTGAATTAGCTCCAAGAAGCCATCGCCTCTAGCTAGCTATGTGACACACGAAACCTGTGTCCTTTATAACCTTCGAACAGGGGAGGTCAGCAGTGTCCCCCTGCTGGTTTGGCATCTGCAGACTAGTTTCAGGGTGTTGCCCCTTGTCAATGCAGAGCAGCCAAGCCCTAGCCAGGCGGCGCTGCTGACTATCTGTTCGAAAGTTATTTATCTAATTTCAGTGGAATCTATCCACTGGTTTTCAGA
>NC_142930.1:16506046-16516046 GCF_046866305.1 Octopus bimaculoides | reverse complement strand
GCCGGGCGAAATGCTTAGCGGTATTTCGTCTGTCTCCATGTTCTGAGTTCAAGTTCTGCCGAGGCCGACTTTGCCTTTCATCCTTTCATGGTCGATAAATTAAGTACCAGTTGTGTACTGGGGTTGATCCAATCACCTGCCCTCTCCCCACTTCTCCAAAATTTCGGGCCTTGTGCCTAGAGCAGAAAACAATATATTCACAGATGTATGAAAAAGATATTTTTTACGGTTGAGACACGTATAATAATAGCTCTGCACAATCAGAGCTGACCTGAGGTTCAACACAACAATAGTAAGAACAACAACAACAACTACACTAGCAACAACAACAGTTATATATATTTGTACAAATACACATTCATTAAGAGTAGATACGATGCTACTAGATATGAATACACGATCACCCCTATGAAAAAAATTGGCCTCAGGCCGAATCAAAATATATGATTTGGCAGAAACATTTAACTGACAAACTAAATACTTCACAATATTTATTCATGCCATCGTACAGTTTTATAAGTACACACACATACACAGAAATGCATAGATACGCACGCGAACACACACACATATACATGCACACACACACACGCATTCACGCGCGCGCATACACACACCTTGACACACACACACACGCACATACACTCTACACCAATGCCACTGCCAGTAAACTTCCACAATAGAAGTAACATCACCAACAGTAACAACACCAGACACTGCTTACCATCATCAAGCTCAGATCCAACGGCAGACACTCCCTGGAAATAGTAGCCAAATCTCTCCCCTATTTACCATCCTGCGGTGGTTCTGTCCTGTTCACTACAAAGTATCCCTTCTAAGTAAATTAATTTTCCCCACAAAATCCATGCTTTTGTTTGACCTGTCTTGTTAGTAAGTATTGAATAAAGCTCACGAAGCCCAGATATTTTGTGCATCACCAGGGGTCACGCGACCTAGGTGAACACCCACTACCCTATCGGCTAAAAACACAGAAGAGCACAGACTGGAAAATATTGTCATGGGCATATAAAATGAAGGGGCGGTTATGGATATACTGTTTAGATCATAGTTCTTCACTATCCTCACAGACCTAGGGTAAAAGAAGGACGTGGACACCAGTGCAAACTGTAATATCAAACACACATACACTCACACTCAACGGAACACATACGACATCATTAACTTCAGGCACGAACTGCACACCATAAACACGCTCATGTAGTGATACTGGACGAGCTAGCATCAGAGCGTCTAGACACGCTTTTTTGGCCTACTGCTAACAACAATCAAATTTCCTTAAAAATTTCACCGTGCATACTCATTTACTCTCTTTA
The DNA here is from genome assembly GCF_046866305.1 of Octopus bimaculoides. Lineage (NCBI taxonomy): Eukaryota > Metazoa > Mollusca > Cephalopoda > Octopoda > Octopodidae > Octopus > Octopus bimaculoides. The sequence continues at coordinate 16,514,712 of NC_142930.1, read as the reverse complement.
CTCTTTTACTCCTTTATTTGTTTCAATCATTTGACTGTGGCCAGGCTGGAGCACCGCCTTTAGTCAAACAAGTCGACCCCAGGACTTATTCTTTGTAAGCCTAGTACTTATTCTATCGGTCCCTTTTGTCGAACCGCTAGGTTACGGTGACGTAAACACACTAGCATTGGTTATCAAGCAATGTTGGGGGAACAAACACAGACACGCAAGCATACACACACGCATATATATATATATATATATATATATATATATATATATACATAAATACGACGGGCTTTTTTCAGTTTCCGTCTACCACATCCACTCAAAAGGCTTTGGTCGGCCCGAGACTATCGTAGAAGACACTTGCCCAAGATGCCACGTAGTGGGATTGAACCCAGAACCATGTGGTTGGTAATCAAGCTACTTGCCACACAGCCACTCCTGCACCTGTACTTGGAAAGAACACTTGTGATAGTGTGGTCTCAGGTTCAATGTGCATAAGAAAAAGATGAGATGGTTACAGGTGGAATAATCTTTGTTGAAAGGTTGGTTCGATGAAGGTTGATCTGGAATAGACAATCGCAACGTCAACCAGCATCACTGTTAGCATCACACACGCATATACACACTCTCACCACCTCTGTTGTCATCGCCTATAACTATTAGCATTCTCATTATCATAAACCCCTTCCTCATTCGAATCCACTCCCTTTCATGGTCCTCCTCCTCCTCTTTTACATCCATGTCCTAATTCTTCTCGCATCCATCTTCCTGCTCTACGTCTACCTTCATCTATTCTTCATTCTAGTTGTATCACTGTTTCACTGTTGTTGTTATTCTTAATGACGTTGCAAAATTTAATTTATCACAATCACTTCCAACAAAGTAATATCTCACATTTCTACTTAATCTCAACTTAATATCAGTGAAAAGCGCCCGAACACTACATTTTTATCCTTCCATTAATTTGAGATATTCTCAATTTATTTTCGGATGTAAACAACATTCGTTATGTAACGTGTGAACGATATTCATGACAGAACGTAAGGTGCAATCAGTAGTCACTTGCGAGCGAGTATGGTTTTGTAGCATATACCATATCTTCGCTGAATATTTTAGATATCGTCACGAGCGCACATAAAAATGAGTTGGCCTCTCGCTCTTAATTCAGGAAGACATCTAGGTTGTGACGAATGGATGAAGATAAGATTATAACATAAATGCGCCAGTACTCATAATACCTGAGTAGATTAGAACAGTATGAAATGAAATAGCTTGCTCAAAGAAACAACGCGCTACCCAGTCTAGGAATTGCAACCAAGGCCTTCTGATAAGCTGAACACCATAATCATTAGGGCCACTTTCACATTGTAGAATACTCACGAGAACCTCAGTAATAATAACTATTTAGGTATAACCCGTCTATTTGTTCATCACAATCTGCCCCTTGCCTGCTCTCAGCACAGTCCACTCTGTTGCAAACATTCGGGACAAGTTTGCAGTCTGAAAATAACTTTTATCAATCACGGAAGCTCTGAAAAGGTTCATTCCTTATCTTAATAATGCCATTTAGAGACAAAATAAAATTCATGACTGACTTCAGAATGAAAAAATGCATCAGAGAATAATTGCTAGAGTAACAAATAATGAACTAAAACTAGAATCTTCTTCATTATTTTCAAGACGCATTCGAACCCACGCGACACTACCATGGCTGACAGGCGTTCGTTCTTAGGTCTGCTGAATAAGCGCTGAGTTGGGGGTTATTGAACAACAATCACAACAACGGCGACGTCGAAAACAACAGCATCAGAATCAACGGCTCTGATTAGAGACCTGCTCAATTCCGAAAGACCTGGTGTTGAAATAAGAAACAGAAGCTACAACATAAAGAAGTTTTGTCACGGTTGAAACGTTTATTATCTTAGAGATGTTATGTTATTAGACAGCGACTACAACGGTGAAGTCTACTTTCATTTACTCCACTACGTTTTTGCTGCACAAAATATATCTAGAATATCCTCCATACCCACAATTACCCCACATTCATGAACTTTCATAATTACAAGGTACATATGAGTAACATCAACGTCTCTAATCTGAGGAAGCCTGCAAAGAATATACGCCTTTCCTTTCTTTCCTGGATAATAAACAAAAAAGAACACCAAAAGAAACTGTGAAAGCAATAACGAAAATGATGCAAGCCAGAATAGCTTCTCCGTTCCGTCGGTGGGTAAAGTTACTAAATATTTAGGTAAGCGATAATAGTTATGCTTCTATCATTTTGTGAAAAGAGAAAAAAAAATATGAGGAAACTTGCCTATACCTAAAGTTAATTTCCAATACATTTCCAAAGAGGTCAAAAGTCCTCCTGCAATATAAAACAATTCAGAGATCCTTCTTATGGATCATATGTATGTTCGAACACGAATGACCTTCGGGCTCTTTTGTCCAACAATTCTTTCTGTTATTTTACACACACCTCGAGTAACTCTTTTCTTTCGGATTAATGATTATAGACTATTAAGAAAGTTGGAGTTGGCAAAACACTGAATAAACGTATACAGTGTGTTAGTTTTACTTTTTCCTTTAAGATACTTTTGGATTCAACACTCATTAACTTACCTGGATATTTCTAAATTAAGTAACAGTTATAATTAAAGCGATTCAAACAACTATAAATTTCTTCTAATCTAGATATATACTATAATCCCCTCATCAAAATCCGGACCAAGAAAAAGACTTTGCAGGAACACAAATCAGTGAGATGCACATGAAAAGCCTTCCTAAAGTGGGTCTCTTGTCAGGAGAGTCAATACCTTGTTTTACAATGTTTAGCTCTATTTCAGTTAAATTTGAGAATCAACATGGTGTGAATGAATGAGTGAGTGAGTGAACATTAGTCTGACAGCAAGGAATGTTTGCATTTTCTGCACATTTACTGTACAGTAGACCTACATGCATGACTTATACTGATATTCTAAGTGTTTCGTTTCATAAGGGTGGCGGTCGATGAGAAGCAAAAAAAAAAAAAAAAAAAAGGAATCTCGGTTAAGGAGATGACTGTAACAGTAAGACGCACATCCGGGGTGGCAGGCAAACTTGATGTAGGTAGTTAAGGAAGGAGGTAGGTGCAGCCTCATTTGTGCGTGCATTATAACATTGGCAGAACTAATGATTGATAATATGATGTCTATATTTTAAAACAATACCACTGATTATTTGACTTCATGCATGTCTACAGAGCTGTTGCACTGCATGATTCTTTGTAGATTTCAATAGCTACATGTCTGTCTGGCTCTACCCTTCCTTGCTGTTTATTTCTCTCGCTTTGTGCATATACAAATATGCATATATATATATACATATATATATACATATGCATGTATGCATATATAAACATGGTGGGGGAGCCAGCAAGATTGTATATTTATGAATTTATATGGATGTCACGTGTGTATATATATATATATATATATGTGTGTGTGTGTGTGTGTGTGTGTGTGTGTGTGTGTGTGTGTGTGCGTGTGTATGTGTGTGTGTGTGTGTGTGTGTGTGTGTGTGTGTGTGTGTGTGTGTTAAGTTTACAGGCGATTCAATAGTCGAAAAGCGGTAGATTTGCTGCTATTTTATGAGATCGATTCCGGAATTATGAAGGGTTAAAGTTCAAACTGGCGGCACTTGAAATTTGAACATAACCGGAAGCAATTAAATAACAATTAAATATCTGTATTCTACAACTTGAAGCTTTTTCCCCCACACGTGAGCACACATATTCATATACATATCCATGCCGTTATGGTTTCAACCTAATGGCAGAACTTGCGATTCATTCGATGGGAGAACTCGTGCTTTATCGAGGAGACTTTCGTTGTAAATTCATCAATTCCATGTAAAGAGCTTTTAATACATGACGTCGACGACGACGAGGACGTCGTCGACGACGAGGACGTCGACGATGAGGACGTCGACGACGAGGACGTCGACGTCGAGGACGCCGACGATACAACAACATAAATGGGTATCTATCTATCTATCTATCTATCTATCTATCTATCTATCTATTATACATACATACATACACACACGCGCGCGCTCGTGCTCTCATTCCTGATTCCATCATCCGATGTAGTTAGGATTCAACGTCATTAGTGAGTACATGTCTTATATTGTCAGCTAATAAGCGGCTGAATATATAATTCGTTAAATTACTTGCACTATTATTTATGATATTTAAATGAAATGTGACATTCCTTCTTGAAACTTTATTTCACTTGCCTTGCTTACTTAGGTATATATCTGCATATATATGTGTGAATGTGTGTGTCTCTGTGTGTGTAGCTATGTGTTTATATATATATATATATATATATATATATATACACACATAAATATATATACATACACACATAAATATATATACATACACACACAGACACACACACATATATATATATATATAGGTATGTGTCTATTGATATTTGTATAGACAAACTAACACAAATGATGTGTATATATATATTCCGTAATTCAAGCATTGAAGTAACGTATATTATATATTGATTATACTCTTGTGTTTTTAATAATCTTGCAATTTAGAATTTCTTTGTATGCTTAATATGTCTAATGTTGATTTGGTTATTTCAGTGTCCTTTGTCTGTTACCCTTATTTCAATTTGTTTTTGTGTAGACAACTTATAACACGCACACATAGACACACATTTGCAGCGCTGAAACTAGACACATTGTGACAAACACATTTGCGCCCACGCAAAAGCAAGAGAAACACGCGCGCTTCTATGCACTCACACGCACGTGTGCACACGCCCATACACCCACACGCACTTGTACATCTTCAGTTACTGACAAACATGAAAAAGCTTTTACGCACATATACATAAACGAATTCAGTCATTCAGACCTAGATATACGAACAGAAACTTATACGCTGCTGAAACAAACATATGTGCATTGAAACACACATGAATACACAAGCATTGAGACAAACGTATACACATAGAGAGGAACATGGACTATAGCAAACATTGACGTACTATGCATACGTTTCATAGGAACCAACTGGAAGATCTTCGTTTGGTCATCTTATTAAAAATAGCAGTTACAACAAATTTAGCCTTATTGGAAAGAGGAGAAAACAGTCGAGATATTCACTGCAGAGATGCCTTTAAGGATAATTCTGCTCCTTTTAAGTCTTAACAGGAGCTAAACAACATTGGTAAGATACAATGACAAACAAAATACACACACACGCACACACACACACACATACACACACACACACACACACACACACACACACACACACACACAGCCACACACACATACCTATATGTGCAGTATTCTCAACCAAAACTGTCCTACGAACGGGAACGTGAAACTCTGAGTAGCAGTTTTTGTGATGTCTTTGCAGCTTTATTAATAAGGCATATTACTCTACCTCCGGTATTCGAGTACTATTTTTTCCACCTTGCTTACTCTGGTATACAATATATATATATATATATATATATATATATATATATATATAAACAAATAGAAAATGAGTATATGCATATATACGTACAGGTATGTGCATACCGACATCCACCTGTATGTATAGGTGCATATCTGGGTACAGGACATTGCAAACAAAACAGAGACGAGAAAACACATGAGCCACATAGAGAACATTCTACTTCATCAGCTACCTCCGTTTTAACACTGGTGTTTCGAAGAGCTAGGCAGGACGCATCGTTAAAACAGCTCTTCCCATGGACCGCAAATTAAATTTGTATACGCAAATTAAATCTTGCCATGGAGGAATGTCGTGGCGGACAAAAAACAAGACAGGAAAACAAACAGAAAAGGCTTTACAGCCAGACGAGAAAAATTGTTTGTGTATGAACGCTGTGGGACACGAACTTGAAAGTAGGGACAAAGTGGTTCGCGTGTTAGCTAATGTTAATGTAGGCAACAGTAAGCAATGAGTACCAAAAAGGAAAGCTATAATTGTCATTAAATATGACTAAGAGTGTTAGAAACACCTACATAGCCTGAAATAAGAGCTAAATGCTCTAATTCTGCAGTCAAAGCACATACTTGTCTACATATATGATGATAGGGACCGTAATCGGCCGAAAAGTAGCGGTCGAGATATCTCCAGACTGACAGTTTCGACTTTTTCACAGTAACCTCTCCAGTGGGGTCGGTCCGACTCTATTGTTCTGGGACGAAGATCACTGACAGCATATATGCGTACACCATAAAAATCTATGGATGATTTAGTGAATCACTAATTTGTATGCAAATAATTAATGTATCCAACGGTAAGCAATGTGTTTACATACATATTAGCTATTCGCTAAATCACCAATATATATATATATATATATATATATATATATATATATATATATATATATATATATATATATATATATATATATATATATATATATATATATATATATATCTATCTATCTATCTATCTATCTATCTATATATATATACATACATACATATATATATACATATATATATATATATATATATATATATGTATATATATACTTACATACATACATACATACATACCCTCAGCTTACTCAAAGAATGAAGAGATGTGCTGTTATTGTGGTTACAAAGGCTGAGCATAGCGATTTAGAAATATCTCGATTTTTAAAAGTTGCCAGATCTTTCGTCTACAAAGTTTGTAAGGAGCTAGAGATTGATGATGGAAACATATCACCCATATCAAAGCATAAGAAACATTCTAAACGTTCTGAAATCATCAGAACACCTGAATTTATGCAGCAACTTTAACAGATAATTGATTACAATCCCAGAAAGTCCATAACGTCAGATTCAAATGAAGGAACAGTCAGAAATGTTGTCCACGAAGACATCAGAATGAGTCCTATATGATGAGGAAAGATCAATTTGTTAGAAAAAGCAAAAGCAAATCACTACATCAAATCGAAAAAGCTCTTAAACAAACTGAAAAATACAGCAGATTTGATTTGGTTTTTCTCAAACGAGAAAAACTTCGACGAAGATCACAAAACTAAGTGAAAAAATGACAGATGGTTATGTGCAGATCCTTCTGAAGTTCCAAGTGTTATGCATACACAATTTTCTGCAACTGTTATGGTTTTAGGTTTTGTCAGCAATGAAAGGCATGTGATACCTCCTTACTTCTTTCCACACAGCATTAGAGTTAACTCTGCCGTCTACATTGAGGTCCTGGAAATAATTGCTAGACAGTGTATGCAATGGAAGATCGTATGTGTTTTTTTTTTTTTCAGTAAAATTCTGCACTATCATACATGGACTATTTACATGTAGTGCGTTGTTGAGAGAGAGGTCAAAGATTCTGTGCAAGCTGTCAAAGTCAAAGTAATGAAACAGGATCATTTGATTCAAGCATGTATATGATTACGATTACATATAGAAGGAGTCATTGAAGCTGAAGGTGGCTTTATTGAATAACATTATAAAAAAGGAAAGTTTATTTTTATCCTCATAGCATTTTTTTAATAAATAAATTTGTCTGTTATTACATATCTGTTTTCTTTTTGTAAACATAAATCTGTCCTCAAATGTCTTACGAACTATGTATATATATATGTATGTATGTATGTGTGTGTGTGTGTGTGTGTGTGTGTGTGTGTGTCGATAGATAAATAGATACATGCATATATATACATACAAATAAATATACATATATATAAATATTTGTGTGTGTATACATATATACAAATATATATATATATGTATAGTTATACACGGACATACACACACACACGCACTCACACGCTCACACGCTCACACACACACGTATAGTTTAATCTTCACACACGTATGTGCATATATTTACGTGTATGTGCATGTGTGTGTGTGTGTGTGTGTGTGTGTGTGTGTTCGTGTTCGTGTGTATGTATGTACGGAAAGTGCCTAGAAAACAATGTAGGTAAAAATGTTATATTATTTTCAAATACTATTATTTTATTTGGCATGTTAGCAAAATACGATACTTTTTCAAACTTAGCAACATCAATTAGAACAAAAACACAAGTAATACACTACATCCCAAAATAAATTTACTAATATACTGAGCCATTATATATGTACATAAATAAGTATTTTTCATCAACATACTTTCAGCCTTGCTGTCTAAATAATCTCTCGTTGAAATATGGCACACTATTAGCAGGACTTTCGCTAATAACAGTTTCACAACATGACTTAAAGTGTTGTGGGCACGTAGGAGACCTTCATTTCATCAGATACTAGAAGCCGAAAGTGTTTTGTGTCTGCATGTGATGTGTGTGTATGTGTGTGTGTTTTTTTCGTACATCCTCCCATGTATATATATATATAAATATATATATATATATATATATATATATATATATATATATATATATATATATATATATATATATATATATATATATATATATATATATATAACTAATTTAGTGACGAACCACCACTCTACAACTCAGTGAACTCAGAACCCGTCCAAATCCATGCTGTGAGACATATACCATCTTAATATATCTAAGATTTTAATCTAAAAATTTAAATTAAATGACGTATTACATAAATAAATCAAATAAATCATATAAATAAATCATAGAAAATTATCCATAAATCTAAAAAGTAACTCCACTGCTGCT